>NC_057808.1:206896495-207196495 GCF_018294505.1 Triticum aestivum
ACCAGCCGCAGCGGGGAGGGGGGCTCACCGGAGAGGTACCCCACTATCTATCTTAGGGTTCAGGGTGGGGGCTGTGGTCGCCGGTGGTGGTGGGGTGGTGGCGTGGGGATCGCCGTAGAAAAAGCTCGGCACGGGGGGCCTAGAGGGATGGCCGGGGCGGCGGCGGACCGGCGGTGGGGAGTGTTTTCGGGGCGGGCAGGGCGGCGCACCGCCGGCCGCGGGCGGCGGGGGGTGGCTGTTTGGCCGGTGGTGGCTGGCGGCTCAGGGGGGTGGAGGTTGAAGATGAACTGTAGGCCCTTGATTTCGTATCCAACGGCTGCAAATCGACTGACCAGAGATGAAAAAGTCAGTCGACTGACGTGTAGCCTCACCTCTAGTGTGTTCAGTTTCGACAGTAAAATTCAGTTTTGACAGCAAAATTCAGTTTCGACAGTTAAGTTCAGTTTCGACAGTTAAATTCAGTTTCGACAGTTAGGTTCAGAGATGGGCGGCTGATGTATTTTACATCTAGCACTTTGTGGTTATGTATTTTACGTCATCTATTGGAGATGCTATTAGAATTCCACTCAGGTTAATGTTGTCTCTCTTGTCCTGCTTCAGCCTCGGCGTCGTACAACTCACCGGAGCTGCTCCAACGACGAAACCCTCCATCACAGCGGAGCAATACCTCGGGCTCCATCTCCAGACGCCTAAGATCTTCTTCCCCTCCTCCGACAGCCAAGTCAGCCGGAGCATCCTCACCGGCCAACCCAATCACGCTGAGATCGACATGGCTTCGCCAAAGAGGTTGTACACTTGTTGCATCTCTTTTTTACTCTACATGTTATATATATTGTTCACTGAGCACACGGAGTAACGGGAAATACGATTATTTTATCCTACTATATGACAAGAAGTGAGGTACCAGGCAACTTAGCTATCCGTGATGGACTCTCTCGAATGCCATCATTATTTATCTCTGCGCGTTTGAGCTATGCATTTGTCGATGGCCCTGGGAGCTGAGCTAGTAGGGCAGTGGCCTGGGTCCAAAGTAATAGAAGTAGCACAAAAACATTATTTAGTGTAGGCTTTTCCTTGCTCAAGCCTGCCTACTAGAATTGCCAGTGCTTGAAAAGAAAAGTGAATGAAAAACATAGGAATTGGAAAGTTTCCTATGGTACTACTTTTCATGAATTTGGTGCACAGGAATGGAGCAAAGGAAAACTGTAGGATTTGTTCCTTTAGTGTCTCCTTGAAAGAAAAACTGTAGGAATTTTAATTTCCACTTGTCCCCCTTTTCAAATTCCTATTCATGAAGCACATGACTAAGAGATAGTAGCATAATAGCATTATAACTGTACATTTTCTTGTGGTTTGACTTAATATCACCATGCTTCTTTGCATCCTGTGATCTTCCAATTCTTGTGAACCAAACACCCAGATTGGCAGAAATCCTGTGTTCTTAAATTCTCTGTTTTGCACGTGCATTCCTATCCTATTCCTGTCTATTTCCTATCCCTGCATTGTTATAATCCTCAAATTCAAACAAGCCCTTACACAATTACTTCTGTTACAGATATGTGTCAAAGAAAACCTTGTGTGGTTTGTCCTGGTCCTGCGGTGTTGTGTTCCACCCCAGCTCAGCTGCTCCAACGACGGAAGGGTTCACCACAGCAGGGATCCACTCTCCAGACTATCTTTCGCCGCCTCAGATCTTCTACCCCGCCGCCGGCAGCCACGAAAACTGCATTACCATCATCAACTGAGCAGATGACCTTGAGGACTACACGGGTCCGCAAGAGAGGTCACACTCTTCCTTGTCTGCTTACGTTATGCATCGATTAATATGATGACATGCTACTTTATCGTTGTGTTCACCTATTAGACTCTAGATCAGGTCCAAACTTATGCTGAAACTTGAGTTTTTAAATGGTTGTGGGGTACATATTGGGGCAGCAATCAGTACTATTTGTCTACTATCTGGTTAATCTCGGGTGTCTACTATGAGTTTCATGTTGGGTGCAAACAAACATTAAAGGAGCCATTATCTGTATTTTTTAACTAAAGCTATTGTCTGCCTGCTATCATTAGTTTTGGGTCTATCCACAGTTTGCTACCTTCACTCTGGATTTGTGCACGCACTCCTTACATAATCTCACTATGTTTTATTCCTATGCATGTCAGTTATTGTACACAATGGAACTGAACATGTAGAGCAAAAGAGACGAGCCTTGTCTGGCAATAAAATTTCATGCAGATGTCGCTCCATGGTGGGCGCAAAGGCAGCCCCCCTCCACCCATTTCGGATCCTAATCAAGAAGAAGATAACTGTTCTGAGGGGGATTCAGAAGCAGAAGACCACTCCTATTTACCCCATGAGGTCTTCGCTCTAACTTGGCATGCTGATGTTGGTAATATCATGCATATGGTGCCTTGCATTGCTTACTGTATACATCAAAGATGTCATCTGCTTAGTTTAGACATGCTTTGTGTCAATGCCATCTATTTAGTTTCTTTATCGTATATGTGAATCATGCAATGCCATCTTGTTTAGCCAGGCATCATATATGTGAGTTTTGCAATGCCACCCTGGTTAGCCAGTCATTTTATATGTGAATTATATCATGACATCATTTTTTTATTACATGTTAAATTTGTCAACAATTTCAGTACATTCAATTACTCTTCATGTGCATCAGCCATTCGGCACGGTCATGGAAAAATCTGGAGTGGAAACAAGGTCTTTAGAGCAGACAATGCTATCTGATGAAGTGCATGTCTTGCTGGTTACAGATAGCTCCTCAGAGGAGGATTCAGAGACAGATGATCAGTCCTATCCCCCCCCCAAGGTGCATGTTCTAACTTGGCAGGGTTATGTTGCTCATATCGTGCGTATGGTATCTTGCATTGCTATGTCATTTGCTTAGTTTAGACATGCTTTGTGTGAATGCCACCTGTTTAGTGTCTAATTACCATATATGTGAATTATGCAATGCCATCTTGTTGCAAGACATTATATATGTGAATTATGCAATGCTATCTTGTTGCAAGGCATTATATATGTGAATTATGCAATGCCATGCTATTTAGCCAAGTGTCATATATGTGAATTATATCATGCCGTCCTTTTTTTGTATTTCTCATTGCTTTTGTCGACAATGTTTGTATATTCAACTGCTCTTCCTGTGCATCAGCCATTTGAATTGGTGATGGAGAAATCTGGAGTGAAAACAAGGTCTTCAGAGCAGACAATGCTACCTGCTGAAGCAGATATCTTGCTGGTTACACATAGCTCTTCAGAGGAGGATTCATAGGCAGATGACCAGTCCTATTATCCCCCTGAGGTGTATGCTCAAACTTGGCAGGGTTATATTACTCATATCATGCATATGTTGTATTGCAATGCTTAGTTTTTACATCATATACACGATATTGAATGCCATCTCCTTAGTTGACACATCATATATGTGATTGCCCTCTGCTCACTTCCTTAGTATATAAATCATATATTTGAATTATATCATGCCATGATGTTTACATAGATAGCATGTATCTGAATTATGGCATGCCGACCCATTTTCTAAAGACATAATATAGTTATATCATCTCATCCTGTTTACATAGTCATCATATTTTGAATTCTGTCATTCTATCCGTGAATTATATCATGCCATCATGTTTCCATCGACGACATGTTTGTGATTTATGGCATGCCAACCACTTTAATAGACACATCGTATAGTTATATCATGTCATCTTGTTTACATAGTCATCATATTTTGAAGTATGTCATTCTATCCTGTTTAGTTAGCCATCATACATGTGAAATTGTGTCATGCTATCCTGTTTAATTAGCCATCATATATGTGAAATTATGTCGTGCTATTCTATTTGGTTAGACAACATAAATGTGAATTATTTCATGCCCTGTTTTCTTCCCTACTATCCATTGCACCTGTCTATCTAACAATGTCTGTACATTCAATTACTTTTCTTGTTTATCAGCCATTTCAATTGGAGGGGGTGATGGCAGTATCTGTGGGTGTAAAAACACGGTCTTCAGAAAAGATCGTGCTACCTATCGATGGAGATAGAACCACGGTTGTACTTGCCCAAGAACCATCCCCACCACACATAACCCAGACTCACGCAGATTGTACCCCTACCCAGTTGGACAGAGAACCGGCTACACCCCTTCTAACCCCAACCCCAGCAGATAGTAACCCAGTTCCCGTTGACACAGCACCGTCTCCACCACAGAGCACCCAAACACGAGCAGTTAGTAAGGCAACTGCAGTGCCCAAAGCACAAGGACCACCACTCCGAACCCCAAGTCAACGCTTAAAGCGGAAGAAGAATTGTTCTCAGGCCAGGTTCCGTAGCTATGGTTCATACTACTTTGCTCTTGCATCACTGTATTTACTCATACCAACTAATTTCAAATTTGAAGGATGCAATTGAAACTCCAATGGTGCAACAGGTATGTTTTAAACCTGTTTCTTTAACATGTTTGCTGTTGTAACTTGCTCTATGTTGATTTCAGTTTCAATTGAATAAACAACTATGTTCTCATGCCATGCACATTACAAGTGTTGTTATTGTTGTGTAGTTTCCCACACTTATATTCTGTCTATGCTGCTTTGTCTCAAATAGATATGATTCGAACTGTATCTATCTTGATTTGGCAACATAAACTAGAATGATATAGACCATACAGTGACCATACTACATAGATATATGTTTGTTTCATGCTGTTATCCTGTCCACCTTACTACTGAACTAGTTTACCAAAATGAGTTTCATATACTACATTGTAAACCTGTGATGTGTTTGTTTGTTTCTCTTTTAGAACGCGGATAAAATATTGGAGAAGAGTACCCCGTTATGCAATGGTAAAGGAAGTAATGCAGATAAGGTTCAAGATAGTGAGACATCCCTTTTGGTCTCCAAGAAAGCTGATAAAAACTATATTGAAGACACTGAGACAACCCCAAAGTCCTGTCTTGATGTAGTGTTCGAGTTACTGGCTACTACTACTGGCACCAGCTCTTCGAACTCGCTGCCTGAATCAGTTCAGCTTCTTGAGTCTCAACTTCAAGTTGAAAGACATCGATCAGATGTTATGCGATAGGAAGCCGAAGGACTGAGGAAGTCCCTGCAGAATTCAGATGCATACTTTCTGGTGCAACAGCAAGTGCTGGAGGATTTAAGCGCCAAACAAGAGAAAGTTAATAAGCTTGCTAAGCATCTTGTCAGCATTATGGGTACCCAGGATATTGTTTCTTGAGCTCTTCTGAAGTGGTTTCAGTTCTGGACTTGTTTTGCTGCGGCGTTTATATGCTGCTTTGTTCCCTATATTTGCACTAGTGGCGAACTTTGATGCCCACTGGATGTAATATGTGTAATAGCCGTGATAGCCTAGCGTAAGTTGCTTGCTAATTTATTTCCTTATTGTCTTGTTTATTTGTTTTCTTGTAGTCAGTGCAGTTCTTTTTCCGCGGTTTGCTAGTGGCCGCAATAACCTATTTTTTAAAACTAGGCCACAATAACCATGGGCTACATATTTATTGTAGTTAACATGGGCCTCCTACGGGCCGTAGAAACAATGGGCCTTCTACGGGGCGTAGAAAGAATGGGCCTTATACAGGCCGTAGACACAATGGGCCTTCTACGGGCCGTATCATCAATGGGCCTTCTACGGGTCGTATGATCGGTTGGCCAAACATGGGCTAATAATAGACAAAATTATGGGCGTAAATGGGCTAGAGTTGAATCGTCCGTTCATGGGCCGACCATAATGGGCCATCGTTAATTGGCTGTATTTGATGATGCTATGAAAACGGCCGAACGTATTAACGGGCCACAAACGGGCCAACTGTAACCACGGGCTGAATTTGGCCCACAAGCAGAAAATGACAGTAACGGGCCGTAAGTAAATGAATGATGGAAATGAGCCCAAGAATAAATGGGCCATGAGAAGGCCGAAATATAACATGGGCTGGAAACGGCCCAACGGAATAATGGGTCGTTAATGGGTATAAAGTGATACACTCTTCATTACGGGCCAGTTTCACCACGTGCCATTAATGGGTATAAAGTGATACACTGTTCATTATGGGCCAGTTTTACCACGGGCCGTTAATGGGTCGAGAGTTACAAAGGGCCACATATGGGCCGAAACATGTCATGGGCCATACATGGGCCGGAAGTTAAAACGGGCTGGAATTATATTGGACGGCCCAAATGACGCTACTGGGCCTAATTCAGATAGGCCGTAAACGGGCCCTGGGTTAGCGGGTTGTAAATGGGCTATATGCGAACAAGCCATTAACAGGCTTCCCGTGGGCCGGCCCGCCACCTTTTGACCAAGTCAAACGGGCTGGCCTTTTCATAGGAATGGGCCTCTGTTGGGCCATGCCACGTGTTGACATATCATAGGCGCTTTGGGTCCAATGAGTGGATGACATCTGTCCAAATGGTGAGCCGACACGTGTTTCCTCCAGCCAATGATGATTTTACACGTGGAAAATCCCCATTGGTCGGGGCTGTTAACGGGTTATCGGATCCAAAACCGGACCCGATAGCTTAACGGCGTTCCGTTACGGTGGATACCACGTGTCGGTCACCCTTGACGAAAGCACTTCTATGACGCACGATTTATCGTCATGGAAGTGGACACTTCCGTGATGATAATTTTGGTTATGTCATGGAACACTTCTACGACAGCACAGGTATGACTATCTTGATTCTGTCATAAAATCGTCATGGATGTACATGCATGACAGAAAACGTGACCTATTGTGACAAACACGTATCATCACGGAAGTGTATTTTTTTGTAGTGACAGCAACTCCTTTTCCTCGAACAAATCAATCAGTGGCTTAGTGTGCTAGGAACACATATCACGTGCATGACTAACTTGGGATGACTCCAGAGGAGGCAAAAATAAACTTTCTCAAATTCACGGCAGCAACTTGCATCGAATGCACATGAATTAGAGGAAGTCACTTCTTTCATCCAAACATATGCTTCATGAGCTAGCATGAAGAAATGCTTTCAAAAGTTTCCAACACTAGCTTAATGTTCAACATGAATCATGGAGGAGATAAAGACGTTGTCGATGGGCCCAACAACAATTTATCAAGATTTCCATAAGATGGGGTTACATGGTTATGTGAACAAGATGATAGCATTGGTCAGACCAAAAGATGTAATGATGTATGCTCGAGGGATCAACCACGAGTAAGACAACATTACGAACATCGTTGGTACTGATTTGATTTGGTGATAGCCCATACTCAAATCAAAGTTTTGATAAGAAAATAGGTCCAACAACTGATCACAGGGACCAATCGATGAAAATATCATCTTTCTTCAACTAACAGACAAACATAAGGATATCTCTTTGGAACGAACTAAGTTAGGCAAGCTTTTATCTTCCAACTCTCCAAGTTGTTGTTTAGCTTAACCAACTAGCTCAGGGGTATCCAACACAGATTCTTGAAGAAAGGGGTGGCTACAAGAAACCAACTTGATCACGAACTCAACATAGCGATCAGGTGACAACCTGGTAACACTTCTGAGAAGATATTCGAAAAATCACGAACCACCGATATGTTACTAAGCTCGAGAACAATCTTGCTTTTCATGGCAAGACGATGTGACCAAGAGAGTGATGGATTGACACAGTCCTATCTCATTGATCGAGGAGTGCACCAGGGAAAATGGACTAGGTAGCACGATCAATCTTAGAATGATGGTTCAGTAACCAACACGCTAAGAATGGAATTATCGTCCATTAAGTACCAAGCAACATAGTTGCTAGGGGTATTGATTTCACACATCATGATTCACTTGTTGGCATTCCGGTTACAATAACACGGGAACCGAGGAATGAACAATGTTGGCAAGAAGTATCACTGCGTCAAGAATTCATAAGAGGTTGTGCAATTCCCATGACATTCTTGACTTAAGATGGCAATACTCCGGGGTAGAACAGATTAGAAGCTAGATTGGCATTCTTATCTGCGGAATACAACTACTTTGACCCAATCCAGGGAATGGATAAGGTACTGGAGTTTGTTTCTCCTAGTCATTCCGGAATAGAATGGCTTGACGAACCATGAGAACAATGCGCACCGAGAAACATGAATGCACACGTAAACTTGACTATCCACTGATAGACAAGGATCGGAATACAACTACAGAGGAACAACTCAGAGGAACATATGGTTTTGTGAGTTGTGGATGCATAGATTAGCATGTCGAACGAGTTCAGCATATTTGTTCCGGATAACCCATGCAGAAAGATAGAACTGGCAGAGTCACAATGTAGAATGGAGAACTCATCAAGAGCACTCTTGTTCTGATCTTTTGATTCAAAGAACTACTGCCATAAGCAGTTCATGGTATTTGGAAGAAGGAAATACCATAGACCTCGAGGACTATCACAAGGTTACCAATATCCTAAAGGAACGATCTAACACTATCAACATGAATGAGTAGAGTGAAACTCGGGTTTCAAAACCGAGGAGTAGAATACCTACTACTAAGTGGCATCACGAGATGCTTTTGAGAATAATGGCCAGAATCATCACACTGGGAATACAAAACATGGCTAGATTACTATGTGATCCTCTAAGAGACCTAGGGTCATAATATTAGCTCCAACATATATGTTGAGGCAATAGAGTACCTCAACTCAGCGATTAGTGTGGTTGGACTGGCCCAAAGAAACATCGGGAACGAAAAGAAGGGATTTGCAAATGCATCAGACTATTTAGAAACCTGGGATGACTCGGACAACATAACGGCTGTAATTGCTCAAAAATATTGGGACATACAAAAATGGTGGGATAACCACTCAGAATCACAATATCAAGGTTCCGAGATCAACTGTCAACATACTGCAGTAGTAGAAACTGAACTGAGGCTTGGAACCAACAATCCTATAAGAGTCTACGGATTAGTAACACGTGACCTTGATAGAAAGAAGAGAAAGCCTAGTTCTTAATCCCCGTAGAAAAGAAGAGGTTGACTCAGATCACAACGCCATAAGGTAAAGAAGTAAAAAGAGCCTTACGTTTCCATCCACAATCAATTCCCTTACATAAATAAATAATTTATAGACTTAACTTCGACCTGTTTGGCTTGGTAATCCTAGAGGCAGTCAGGCTCTGATACCAAAGATGTTAGGACCCCGATCCTAAGTCACACTGATCTAGCATGTAACACATCATATGACTTTGCGGCCTCACGCACGGTATTCCCACGGGTGCCACCTTACCTGGCCCGGGACCGTTTGCGCCTTTTGGCTCACGTATATGATAGTATCGCTAGCATTCAGATGACAGAGAACCCGGGCCAACATGACTAGTCGTAAACCCAAAGTGGCACTAACTTACAGGGACATGCATACATGACCCAGCAACGAACGTGTCGGTCATCAGCGAGTGAATCCAGGCTGTAGCATCTGGGCTAACAGGACTTCGGAGAATCCGGGCTGTAGCAGGCTGACAGGACTCCGGTAGACACCGCGTGACATTTCCCCGAAGGGACGGACACATGAACGAAGGACACATGCCGGCCGGCCTAAGTGTTCCGGAGCAGTAGCAAGCTACCATGGCTCAGTGGAAGCACTAGGAGACATTTCCCGGTAAGAGAGGCTACCAAGGATAAACAACTAGGTTTTCGGATCCCACACATACCAAGCATTTCAAATCATACACACAATATTCTCGATATGTGCAAATACAACATGGCATCACAACAAAACTCTACAACTCAAAGTATTTATTCATTAGGCTCCGAACAGCCAGATATTACAAACATGGGTCTGATGACCCAGCATTCAAGTCATACAAGCAACAAGCACAAGCGGAAGCTTAACTTGTCTGAGTACAGACAACTACAAATGAAAAGGCTGAGAAGCCTGACTATCTACAAGACCCTGCCGAGGGCACAAGATCGTAGCTGAGGTAACAAGCTAAACGTCGAAGTCCACGCGGAACTATCAGCGAGACTGAAGTCTCTCTACAAAACATAAATTAAGCAAACGTGTGTACAAATGTACCCACCAAGACTTACATCAGAACTAACTACATATGCATCGGTATCAACAAAGGGGGTGGTGGAGTTTAACTGCAGCAAGCCAGCTTTGACTCGGTGGCTATCCTAAACTACGACTACAAGTAACTCTTTTGAGGTGGCGCACACGAGTCCACATATTCACCATATCAATACACCACTATGGATCCGCTCCCGTCTCCCTACGAGAACGCCATCCATAGCACTCACGCTTATCTTGCGCATTTTAGAGTATCCACTTTCACTTGTCTATGAACTGTATAGGTAACCCAGAGGTCCTTTACCGCAGACGCGACTATTCGAATAGATGATGTTAACCCTGCAGTGGTGTACTTCTTCACACACGCTCTCACCACTTATCGCCGTTACACGACATGTACTCGTCAACCTTCAAGCGGAAGCCCAGCGAGGGTGTCGGCCATGACCTGACTAACCACACAAGTCCCTAGTCCAGGTTTATCACCTATTCAGGTTCCATCCGCAGGGAGTCCGGCCGAGGTTTCCACATACGGCCGCGAACGATGTGTACAGGGTTCCCGGGTCACCAAACGGGCGACTCGGTACACCGGGCCACGTGCCTACCGCATCACAGCCCACCCCTCGGGTCAGCGCTGCGCATGGCCTCCGGCATACTACAAACACCAGAAACTACTTGCAACTCCCGGACAGAGGACAGGGGCGGTTAATAAGTCGAGAGGGTCCATTGGTTTCGGGCCCAACGCGTGGTAGTAGCTGTTCATGGATCACAAACACAAAACTGAGTTCCTGAGGACGGTTTTAATGAGACAACCCACCATGTACTCCTACATGGCCTCTTACCGCTACCTTTACCAAATCGTGTTCACACACTTAGCTCACACACAGTAGGACATGTTCATCACCATTCCACTTCATCCCCGATGAATCAGACCTGACTCAACTCTAAGCAGTAGCAGGCATGAAAAACAAGCATGAATGAGTAGGCACATCAGGGCTCAAACAACTCCTACTCATGCTAGTGGGTTTCATCTATTTACTGTGGCAATGACAGGTCATGCAGAGGAAAAGGGGTTCAACTACCGCAGCATGTAATAGATGAATCATTGTTGTCCTAATGCAATAAAAGAGAGAAGGAGCAAGAGAGTGGGATTGTATTGGAATGAACAAGGGGGTTTTGCTTGCCTGGCACTTCTGAAGATAGCATAGCTCTTCATCGGTGTCATCGAACTCATCGCCGGAACCACGTCTACTGAGAGGGGTCGAATACCGACAACAGAGAAGCAACACAATCAATGCAATGCACAATATGATGCATGATCATGACATGTCAACATGCTGTGATTTGAGCTAATGCAACTAGAACAGAAGGGTTTGAGCTTATTTGAACCAAGGGATCAAATTCAAACTCAAGTTATGAACTCATATAATGCATTATCACGTTTTGATCTAAACAGCAGGGTTAAGTTTCTTTATCATGCATGAAACTAGTACAGATGGATAGATTGGATTTTTTGATCATTTTTCATATATAACTTATTTCATTTGGAGTTACGGTTGATTTTATATGATTTTTAGAAGCTTACAACATTTTCTGAAATAAATAAACCATTTAAGATTTATTTAAATTCCCGAAAAGAATTACTGCGTTAGCAGGACGTCATTGTGATGTCAGCGGTCAATAGGCCGGTCCAGGTCAAACCTGACCAGTGGGGCCCGCGTGTCAGTGTCACCACTAATTAACAAGGTTAATTAGCGTTAAATTAATACTAACTAAACTATCAGTGGGGCCTGGGCCCACTAGTCAGTGTGTCAGTGGGTTAATTAAGTTTAGCTATAAACTTAACCCAAAGTTAGTAGGGCTGGGGCCCACATGTCAATGACCCATGGGAGGTCAAACTCGGGTCAAACCCGCCGGCGTCTAGCCGCCAGCGAGGCCAAACGCGACGGGGAGGTGCAGGTTTCGTGCTCCAGCGGTCAAATGGACGGCGGAGAGGCTCGGCTTGGAGCGGGTGCTCTCCCGCATCCGTTGCAGCAAGCGGCAGCAGCTGGGGTGGCCGGAGTTCACCGAAAACGAGTTCGCGGCGGCGGCCGGAGTTCGGGCGGGGTCGGGTTTGGCGCTACGATGCACGGCAGGAGCAGCTAGAGGGGTTTTTAGGGTTCTAGCGTTGCGCTGAGCACGTCTGTGTGCTCGGTTGTAGCTCTAGGTGACGGTGGCCACGGCGGCGACATGGCCGGTGGAGCCAAGCACTCGGCCGTGACGGGAAACGGCGTTAGCGGGAGGAAAAGAGCCACGGGAGAGGGGGATCGATGCAGCAGCTCACAGTGGATCGAACGAAGCGGTTGACGAGCCCGAGGGCGTCCTCGTTGCTGCGAATCGAGCGACGACGATCGCCGGCCGTGGCGATGAAGACGGTGGTGATGGCGTGGCAAAGGGGCTCCCGGCGTCGGGCGGCTCGGCGGAGAGCTTCAGCGCGAGGAGACGGAGCTCGGGGCACGAAGACGAGGCGAGGCAGTGGCTCTGGCGCGGTGGCAGCGAACGGCGACGACGATGCGCTCGGTTGCATGGGAGGGAGAGAGCAGAGGAGGGGGGAGGAGCTCGAGGGAGAGAGAGGGAGAGCCAGACGGTTCTGGGGGGTCGCGTGGCGTCGTCCAGACGCGTCGGGGAGGAGCAGGCCTCCTCGGCCGCGCGTGTGAGAGCACGCAGCTGCTCCTACTGGCAGGAGGAAGACGACAGGAGGCGCCAGGTAGGCCGGGCCAGCGAGCTGGGCTGTCTACAGGTAGGTGGCCAGGTAGTCCTTCTCTCTCTCTCTCTCTCTCTCTCTCTCTCTCTCTCTCTCTCTCTCTTCTATTTTCTGTTTTCTATTTCTGTCTTTGTTTCTGGATTTAGTAAAAATACTAAACCTTTTCTAAAAGCCTGAAATAAATTATGGGCACTGTTGAAATGTTTTTCAGCAGCCCTCAACCATTATCAGAATTATTTAGGCAATTAAAATATTTATAGCATTTGAATGCCCAAATTCAAATACTTTACGATTTAATTCGAAAATCCAGAATGGTCCTAGAAATATGTGCAACATTTTTGGCAGAGGTTTTCAACCAATCCAAAAATGATGAACTTTTCTAAAGGGCATTTTGGGTTCATTGAGAATATTTTAATTTGAACCTAGTTGATTTGATCTGGTGCTAGGGTTTGAACAATCCCCATTTCAACTTTCAAAATAAGTTTAGACATGATGCATGGATGCAAAAGCTAGCCTAGAGCACTACCAGACTAGGGATGTGACAGGGCCGAACCTTTCCTAGCCTATCTTAATAGGCGGGAGCTCCCTGCTGACCAGACTGAGGCACGTCGCATCGTTCGACGCTCGAAAGCCTACAAAGTTCATGAAGGAGAACTCTACAAGAAAAGTACTACTGGAGTTCTTCAACGATGTATCTCCGAAGAGGAGGGACAGCAGCTCTTGGCTGAAATACATGTCGGTCTCAGTGGCCATCACGCCGCAGCTCGGGCCCTCGTAAGTAAGACCTTCCGTACAGGTTTCTTTTGGCCCACAGCCCAAGCAGATGCACTGGCCCTTCTACAGCGTTGTGTCGGATGTCGGCTTTTTGCCAATCAAAGCCATATGCCGCCCACTGCCCTAAGAACAATCCCCATTACTTGGCCTTTTGTGGCCTGGGGGCTAGACATGGTCAGACCCTTAAAGGGGGAAGCCATAAGAAGAAATATTTGCTGGTTATGGTGGATAAATTCACTAAGTGGATAGAGGCCAAACCAGTAAAAATGGCTGAAGTCGGACCAGTGATCGACTTTATATCCGGTGTCACTCACCGTTATGGTGTCCCGCACAACATTATTACTGACAACGGCTCTAACTTCATGGCTGACGAGGTGAAAAATTGGTCGGCTAACCTGGGCATAAAGCTTGATTACGCCTATGTATATCACCCTCAAACAAACGTCAGGTCGAACGGTCTAATGGCCCGATAATGAGCGGCATCAAACCCAGACTAGTGTGATCCCTAAGGGAGTCAGATAAACACTGGTTCGAGGAACTCAATTCCATACTCTAGGGACTCCGGACCACGCCCAATCGCATGACCGGATACACACCCTTCTTCATGGTGTACGACACACAGGCTGTCTTGCCCTGCGACATTATTCATGACTCACCTCAAGTGCCCATGTACGAAGAGAGAGAAGCCGAGCTTGATTAGCAGGACGACCTAGATGGCCCGAAGGAGGAGCACGATGTTGCAAAAGCCCGTTCCGCATTCTATCAACAACAAGCTCGGAGATACCAAACCAGAGAAGTGCGGGAAAAGACTTATAACGTCGGTGAACTCGTTTCACGCCTCCCAGAGAAGAAAAAGGACAATCTCAAACCAAAATGGGAAGGTGCCTTCATTATAGATGAAGTTCTCATTGGAGGATCCTACTGCCTTCGCAATGCATCAGATAATCGCTTAGAGCCGAACCCATGGAACGCTGCTCGGCTCCGAAGATTCTACGCATAAGTCCGGCCATACTTCTTTTTCGTTCCTTTTTCTCCCTTCCAACGTTTCTTCTCGTTTTTATACGTTTTCCAGGATGTGTTCGGATAAGCCGAACACTTGAGGGGTACACATCCTTAAATGTACACACCCCACCATGCCTGGGGGCTTCTTTAAGTAGAAGCTTATTATTATTCCGAGCCTAGAGCTCATAATATAAGTGTCGTTTGCTGATATACATCCTTTTGCCATTATAGGCACCTCTATGACTTATGTTTTTGCCAAGCTGGGTTGCCTTGCTCATGTGCTTATGCCCTACATTACCGATTGTTCGGCTAGGGCGTAAAGGGAGCACCTCTGCGATTGTTACAACCGGGTTATCCGGACATGTACCTCAGACGGGTGAAGCCGAAAGCTAGCGTTCTTAAGGGAATAATTGGTCGGCAATCACATGACAGATTGTTGCATTATTGTAACCACTTTAAACACTGCAAGACAGTTTTTCCGTATTACGGATCACACACCCCAGCACGCGTAATTATAGTATGCCGACCCAAGGAAAGGAACCATTAACGGAACTATTTTCCTTGAAAGATGTTTCTTACATATGTAATATAACATACATCCTAAACTCAAATTTTTGTCTGTTCGAGCACAATGACTGGGTTGCCTGGTTTTCAGACATAGTAAATACTTCCTTTTCATTTCGAATAAGTATGCGGAAACACTCCACCATTTTGGTTTGGAGGTTAAAGCCGAAAGCCTGCGATAACAAAACTTTTCACATGTTCAGATAAAGACATAGGTTGATCATAAATGTACATTAAATCAAAAACCTATTCCTTATCTATTCCATCTATAAGACTGTCTAACCTACAGTCTTCCTGCGAATATTTCGCAGCTATCATTACTTGGTCATACACCAAATTCAATGGAATTTGTTTCCCATCTGGCCCCTGTGGTCCCACTCGGGCCATATGATTTGGGTCAAGTTTGGTGAAGCGTGTCTTCACCATGGCCCAGGCTTCTCGTGCGCCTTCACGGCAGGTGGATGTCTTCCATAGCTCGAACCAGCACCGGGCACCTTTGAACAGGTTTGCAGGCCCTCCATACTTTCTGGAGGGGTATCAGATGGCCATTAGGCCCTCGCCATACTCTTCATGGCTTTCCGGGCCCGAGCATGTACCGCGGACAACTCCTTTAGCACATCGCCTTGAAATCCGGATACTTCCTCTTCTGGCCGACCAGTTAACAAAACTACAGCAACAGAGTCATGATATTCCGAATTATGGACTAAACATGGGCACCTAGGGTGGTTCTAAATAAGAGAGGAAGACATGCCAAACATGCCGCCTTTCAGTTTTTTATTCTCTTTCTGAGCAGCCGATAACTGAGCCCTCAAGTTCTCTATCTCTTCAGATTGTTTGTCCTTTTCCTCCTCGAGATTTTTCTCCTTGGACGCGCCCGTTGCGATCTTTTTCATTTCCGCCAGTTCGGCGGTGACCGCATTCAGTTGCGTCTGGTTTGTTTTCAGCTCCTGGGCTAGCACAGTGTTCTTTTCTTTCAGAACCTGCAAATATTATTGATCCTTAAATCGGTTTGCTTCACTGCTTCAAGTCTCGGGGGCTACTGCCATATGACCATACAAATTGCATAAACTTTTACCTGTATGTCCTTTGAGAACAACTGAGTGACTCCGGCAAGCCCGTCTCGAGCCGCTCGGATGTACGCATCCACCGAACTGAGTGCGTTGAATTCTTGCTCAGAAAAGGCCGGAGCACGCATGCCCTCCTTCAATCGATGATGATTCATCACGCTCTCTACTTCGGAATTCGGATAGATACATCGTCTGAATCCTCATGAGGCAGCGGAACCGGCATTGCATCGGCTCCCGTCCCAGTTGATGAGTTCGGCACCAGATTAGCTGACATTCGGCTAGCAGGGCGCTTTCCCACCGTCTGCCGCGTGTTTCTCCTGACATCAAGAAGAAAGGAGACTTTGAACAATCTAGACTCGTACCAGGGCATGTAATAAAGCAGACATACCTCTTGGACGGCTGTGAAGTTTCTGCGGCACTCCCGGTCCCTTTTCGTTTCGAACGAGTGCCCCGTGTAGAAGTTGCCCTGTGGAGGTACGGGCTGCCGATCGCCGATCCTATTAAAATGTGGATCAGCATAATGGGTAAAAGTACAAATAGGGACTTCCTTTCAAGAACCCTCCGAATACTCACGATGCAGAAGGGATAGAGGCGGGGGTAATAGGCGGTGATAGCCACTTCTATGCCGTCAAGGCTCGCTTGATAAAATACTCCATCATCGAACTCTATGTATATGTCCGGATCCTCGCAAAAGCCAGGGTCTCCATCACGGTTATGATCCTCTGGCCGCGGAGCGGGACAGTGGACGTCCTCAGTCATCTTCCTCCATGACTGTTTGCGGCAACAAAAGGAAAGTTTGATTAGTATCTGTAACAACAATAAAATAACATAAATGATCGGAATCTTACCCATTCAATGGGGTTGTACATGGATTAGCCTTCACAACAATTCAAGCGGAGGAAATATTCTTTCTCACCCTTATACAGATCGACCAAGATTGTGGCCAGTTCGGCTGGGGTATCCGGACCCTTCCGTCTGTAACGGGATGCGTCATCTTCTCCGTTGTAACACCATAACGGGGTTACTCTGGATTAGAGAGGCTGAACACACCTCTTTATTGCAATGGCCATGACCTCGACTATCGAGAGCTTGATGTGGGCTAGCAACCTGAACTTGCTGACCAACCTTGTTATCTCTGCACTATCTTCTTCCTTGGGACTTCGGGGACGCCAGTTGAGGCGCTTCTTTAAAGGGGCACTGGAAAATTCCGGAAGGCCACGCTGAACTGGGTCCGGCAGTGGGACGTTGTCCATGTAGAACCATTCCGAAGACCACTATGCATAGACCTCGTTTCACGTTCCGATGAGGTATCTGGATCCGGCTATGCGCCATACTTCGGTGCCGCCCACTTCAAATATGGAACCTCCTCAATGGCGGGGGACGAGGCAAAAGAACTTCCTCCATAGTTCAAAATGGGCCTCAATGCCTAAGAACAGTTCGCAGAGGGCAACGAAGCCTGAGATGTGCAAAATCGAACCTGGGGTAAGGTTGTGTAGTTGGATGCCGTAAAATTCCAATAAGCCCCTAAGGAAGGGATGGATTGGAAATCCTAGGCCCCACAATAAGAATGGGACGAAGCACACCCTCTCCTCCTTGTTGGGGTTGGGGAAATTCTGAGTCATCACATCATTGCCGATTGAGGCCAAACCCGCTCGAAAGGAGACTAGATCTACGAGGGGAAGGTAGCCCTGCGTCTGGAGTCGACTCAGCTAAAGATGAGGCACGGAGCGACTCTGCCAATCACCCTCCTGAGGGCCATGGGGGCACGAAGAGGAGCCTGGAGCGCTAGCCATGTTGGGAGATTTTTTCGTAGCTAACCATGGCGGTTTTTCCTCTGCGCGATGTGAGATGGCATTTGGGGATCTAAGTCTCCTTACATAGATGCCGTCCGAGCGTGGTGAGGGGCTTATTTGCAAAAAAATCACGGACTGTATGTATTCATTCGGCGCGCAGAAATCGAAGCGACCACAGGAAGGAATCATAAATGATGCACATCGAGGTTAGAGCCAGATTGTCGTTAATCCGAAGTATAATAAAGAACCCGCCTTGCAAAGCCGAAGACATAAGCAGGATACTACGTCGTCATTGAAGGCAAGTTCAAGGGCTACCGAGGGAGTCCTGAATTAAGGGGTCCTCGGGCGTCCGGGCTATGGGACATGGGCCGGACTGATGGGCCGTGAAGATACAAGGTAGAAGACCTTTCCCCGTCCGGATGAGACTCTCCTTTGCATGGGTGACAAGATTAGCATCCGGATGTGTAGTTTTCTCCTTCCGTAAACCGACTCTGTACAACCCTAGGCCCGGTGGGTGTGGGCGGCATCTCCCTGGTAGGCATTCCCGCATGTGCGCGTCGCCGCAGCTGCTGGCGGAGGCCTTCCACGTCGCCTCGTGAACACCGTCCGTCCGATGAGTCTCTGCGCGGCCCAGATGGAACGGACTTGCCTCTCCTTTCGCGAATAAAATATCTGCCCCGTTTCAGAGCTGCGTGTCGCACGTACCTCCCCCGTGCCCTCCTCCCTGGGCTCTCACCTAGCCCTCGTCACCTCCTGCACGCCGCATCTTCCGGCGCCGCTCCTAGGGCTCAGGCGGGGGAGGAGCATCGGGAGGATCGGGTCTGAGGCCAACTAGATTGGATTGGATCGATCCAGCTATTCGATCGAGGCGGAGAGGGCACGAACGAGCGGGCTTCGATCGTCTCGCCACCATGTTCTCGCGATCCTACACCAACCTACTCGATCTCGCCAATGGGAATCTCTCGGCGCTCGACTACGGGGGCTCCAGCGGGGGTGGCGGCGGGCGGCCGCCGCGTCCGAGGCGGATGCAGAGGACGTTGACGACGCCGGGCACGCTGGCGGAGCTCGACGAGGAGCGCGCGGGGAGCGTAGCTTCGGACG
Source organism: Triticum aestivum (assembly GCF_018294505.1). Classification (NCBI taxonomy): domain Eukaryota; kingdom Viridiplantae; phylum Streptophyta; class Magnoliopsida; order Poales; family Poaceae; genus Triticum; species Triticum aestivum. The sequence goes on from NC_057808.1 coordinate 206,915,582, forward strand.
TGCAGTCGTCGCTCGCCAACGACCGCATCATCGTTGTCGCCAATACGCTCCCCGTGCGCTGCGAGCGCCGACCCGACGGCCGCGGCTTGACCTTCTGCTGGGACGAGGACTCGCTCCTGCTCCACCTCCGTGACGGCCTCCCCGAGGACATGGAGGTCCTCTACGTCGGCTCCCTCCGCGCCGACGTGCCAGCCGCCGAGCAGGAAGACGTCGCGCAGGCGCTCCTCGACAGGTTCCGCTGCGTCCCGGCCTTCCTCCCCAAGGACCTCTCCGACCGCTTCTACCACGGCTTCTGCAAGCAGACCCTGTGGCCGCTCTTCCACTACATGCTCCCCTTCACCTCTGACCACGGTGGCCGCTTCGACCGCTCCAACTGGGAGGCCTACGTCCTTGCCAACAAAATCTTCTCGCAGCGCGTCATCGAGGTCCTCAACCCCGAGGACGACTACATCTGGATCCACGACTACCACCTCCTGGCGCTCCCCTCTTTCCTGCGCCGCCGATTCAACCGCCTCCGCATCGGGTTCTTCCTGCACAGCCCCTTCCCATCATCCGAGCTCTACCGTAGCCTGCCCGTCCGCGACGAGATCCTCAAATCCTTGCTCAACTGCGATCTCATTGGCTTCCATACCTTTGATTACGCCCGCCATTTCCTCTCTTGCTGCAGCCGCATGCTCGGAATCGAGTACCAATCCAAGAGAGGCTACATTGGGCTCGATTACTTTGGCCGCACTGTGGGGATAAAGATCATGCCTGTTGGGATTAACATGATGCAGCTTAAATCGCAGCTCCAGCTTCCTGATCTGGAGTCGCGTGTTGCAGAGCTACGGAAGCAGTTTAACGGGAAGACTGTCTTGCTTGGTGTGGATGATCTGGACATATTCAAGGGGATTAACCTGAAGATTCTTGCGTTTGAGCATATGCTCAAGACACACCCAAAATGGCAGGGCCGAGCAGTGCTAGTGCAGATTGCAAACCCAAGGGGTGGTAGTGGAAAGGACGTGCAAGGATTAAAGGCTGAGATCGAGGAAAGTTGCACGAGGATTAATGAACAGTTTGGGCGGTCGGGGTATAGTCCTGTGGAGCTTGTTAATAGGACTTTGTCGAGTGTGGAAAGGATGGCATATTACACTGTGGCCGAGTGCGTCGTTGTTACTGCAGTGAGGGATGGGATGAACCTCACACCATATGAGTACATTGTGTGTAGACAGGGGATTCCTGATTTGGATGGTGGTGATGCACCAAAGAGGAAGAGTATGCTAGTCGTGTCAGAATTCATAGGTTGCTCGCCATCATTGAGTGGAGCAATCCGGGTGAACCCTTGGAACATTGATACAACAGCAGAGGCAATGAACGAGTCCATTGCTTTGTCAGAGAATGAAAAGCAATTGCGCCATGAGAAGCATTATCGATATGTCAGCACACATGATGTTGCCTATTGGTCTAAGAGCTATATTCATGACCTGGAGAGAAGCTGCAGGGACCATTTTAGGAGGAGGTGCTGGGGTATTGGACTTGGATTTGGATTTAGAGTGGTTGCTCTAGACCGCAACTTCAAAAAGCTTACTGTGGATTCTATTATTGCTGATTACAAGAAGTCGAACAGCAGGGTTATACTTCTGGACTATGATGGAACTCTAGTACCACAAACTACGATCAATCGAACTCCAAATGAGACTGTTGTTAACATCATGAATGCTCTGTGTGCTGATAAGAAGAATGTTGTTTTCATTGTAAGTGGAAGAGGTAGGAGTAGCCTTGAGAAGTGGTTCAACTCTTGCCCTGAGCTTGGCATTGCGGCTGAACATGGTTACTTTATGAGGTATGCTCTCACTTAGTTTCTTGAATTTTCAATTACGATTATTACTTTTTTTAACATGTCTTGCATTGACTTTGCGCCTTCTGATACTTTCACTGGTACTTGTTTCCAGCTTCAAGTATAAACAAATGCAAAATCAGCTATATTTCAGACACTCACAAAAAAATATGAAAAAAATAGAGTTTTGTGTTTTATGTAAGTATTAACAATAATATGGCATATGACGTGGTGACATCATAGAACGATCATTTCAACAACCATTTAATTTCTCAGATCTTATGTTGTGGGGTACAGGATCATACTTCCATTGGTGTTCTGGGGACAGCAGATATCAATACATCATTCCGTGTAGACCCATTCCTTGGGTAAAAGTAACAACATGCATCATCAATTATAAATTTGAATGTTGGTTCTGAAGGTATATCAGATATTGCCACATCAACATCATCCAGATCATCAGTAGGGGAGCCTACAAATACTAAGAACATGACTAATATATTGACTTTACTTACATGAGGATGAAATTACAGTAGAAAAAAGCAGTATATGTTTGTGACCAATTCAAGAGTTCACAAAATGAGAGGCTGTACCCTAATAGTTCTCATGTTAGCCATGAGTCATGCATTGAAGCTGTAACTCCGTAAGTGCTTAAGAAAAGGGAAGGCTTCTTGTATAGAGCTGTGATTACCATGAAGTCTCTTGAATCTATTTGGTTGCACTTTGCACTTGTACTGTTAGGCATTTACCATGGATGGATCTACTGAGTACTTACCATTGCATGAACATTCATGTGTCAACCTCATTGGGCTAAACTTGGATAGGGAAACTTTCTTTCGGTTAGGGTGAAGTAAGACCAGTATGCATATGCAACTATACAACATGCTGATATAAATTGGAAGATTTTTAGTACCATCAGTTGGTAGAATTATTTCAGCAGCAACCATTAGGTGCAAGTCTTGTAGCCCAGTCAAGCAGTAATACAGTGAATGTTGAACTATATAACAGCTGGGAGACAAGTGGAATCAGTTCTTCATCCTGCATATAATTAACACGTTCTTAATTTTCAGTTTGTGCCTTGTTTAATGTTATTCTTTGTATTCATGGGGTTAATTTGAATTGAAATATTCAGTTCTACGGCAAGTTTCATCTCAACAGCTATTCCTTGTCAGGCGAACCAGAGATGAGCAATGGCAAATAAATAACCAGTGCTCAGAGTTTGGATGGATGCAAATGGCTGAGCCAGTAATGAACCTGTATACAGAAGCTACTGATGGATCGTATATCGAAACCAAAGAGAGTGCTTTGGTCTGGCACCACCAAGATGCTGACCCTGGTTTTGGATCTGCACAAGCGAAAGAAATGTTAGATCATTTGGAGAGTGTTCTTGCCAATGAGCCAGTCTCTGTGAAGAGTGGCCAACACATTGTAGAGGTTAAACCTCAGGTACTACTTTTCTCCATACATCATACATCTAGTATTTTGTAGTCCCTCAGAAGCAAAATACTGAATCTAGTATTGTGGAGATGAGCAAGCCATTATTTGTCAGTAGATGCTGATTTTCAGAGCAATATTATCTACCGTGATTTCTAGGCCACAATAATATAGAATCTAATGTCTCATCTTTATGTGTTGTGATCCTCCACTTGTGATAGTGAATTTTGCGTGCTAACTTGTGAGGGGCCTATATATAAGAGTTATATTGACAGTGAATAATATACTAGTTCATTTAACAAATCCTGGATTCTTTCTGGAAACTGATTTCTTGTCTGGCAACCATTTACTTGCTGCCTTCCCAGAGTTCATAAAATGCTTCTGTTGGATTGCAGAGTGTCAGCAAGGGATTTGTCGCGGAGAAGATCCTATCGATGCTGACAGAGAAGAAAAGACAAGCAGATTTTGTCCTCTGCATAGGTGATGATCGATCAGATGAGGATATGTTTGAAGGAATAGCTGATATTATGAGGCGGAGCATTGTTGATCCCCAAACCTCGCTCTATGCCTGCACAGTCGGCCAGAAACCAAGCAAGGCCAAGTATTATTTGGACGATACTAATGATGTTTTGAACATGCTCGAGGCACTTGCAGATGTATCAGAGGAGGTTGGTTCACCAGAAGAATCGGAGATACTTTCCCCGTCGGAGGGGGCATGATGAAGTCGTGTCGAAGAGCATATCTCATAGTCCATTGCAACCAGCAATCTTCTGTCTAAATTGAAGCCAAGTTCAGATAGCTGGAATGCAACTTTAGCAATATACAGATAGTCAGATCAATGTCAATAACCTAGTGTTGGTCTAGTTTTGGTCTCTTTTACCGTCTGCCTTCTCGTAATTTTGGAGTATTTTTCACATTCTGTCTAGATAGAGAAATGACCTGGAGGGAAAAAAAAATCCATGGTAGGTATCTTTTCTAGACTTCTTTTTTCTGTTAGTAGCAGGTAGTGTATGTAAGATTCGAGTGTTTCTGCAAGTTTATATACACTATAAGTCGAAATTAGTAGATGAGCATTTGGGCCATTTTGCCTACTCCTACTTGCTCGAATATGCTAACGCTATGTTTGACCCATATTTTACTCCCTCCGTATCAAATTACTTGTTGCCAACAGACAAAAATTAGTACACAAAGTTAACTTTACATTCAGACCGTCCAGATTTCAAAAAGTTCTCAGGCCGCACCCTCAGTACACAAAGTTAATTTTACATTCAGACCCTCCAGATTTCAAAAAGTTCTCAGGCCGCACCCTCCGCCTCCCCCAAGCTCTGCCTCCCCATAGCGCGACGCCTCGGCCTCCCTACCGGGGGGCTGTTGCACTCTAGGCGCTCCAGGCCGTGATCCAGCGCGACAAATCCAGGCGCCGGCGAGCAGGCAGGCCGCGATCCAGTGCGATAGATCCACGCCGGCTGGCGTTGCTCCAGCGACCGCACTCTTCTGCTGAGGAGGATGCATATCATGATCTTGAGTTAAATCAAGAAGAGGATGCACATGTTGATGCAAATGAAGATCATGATCATGAGTTAAATCAAGAAGAGGAAATACATTTGTCAAAAAGAAGAGGAAGATGCACATGTTGATGCAAATCAAGATCATGCAGGTAACAGTACACAACCAGAGATTTTTTTTCTTCGAAATGACAGTTATCCTGCATTCATTAAGAAAAAAAGAGTTGCTCAGTTAATTGGGGAAAACTGCGCAAAAACCAGATTGCCAGTTAATTATGGAGAACCGGACAAAAACCATCACAACGCTGAGCGGCACACATAAGATACCTCACACACACCACTCCAGAGAGGGTCTCATCGAGACAGCACGAAGGCGTCATCGTCATCACTCCTCCCCTAGATTTGTGAACTTACTCCATGTGTTGCAGGTGTTGATCAGCCAATAAGAAGAGAACTGCCATATGATCATAGATTTGTGCTTACGTCGCAGGAAGCACTGATCAAAGATAGAGAAATTGAGAAAAAGGACAAAGAGCTTGTTGCTAACCTTTTGCATACAAGTCTTAGAACTGCTGAAAGAATATGGAAACATGCACATGGTCAGATTGCAAAAGGTCAAGAAGCCGATGCCTCTAACAAAAAAAAAGAGTAGGTCACAAGAGAAAGTTCTTAATCTGTCTAGGATGTCTATAATCCCGCTAAATAGATGAAGACACTCGGAGCTCTTTCTAGGTCTCCGGATGTTAGCTACATAACATTGCACAAAATGTTCAAGTGGGGCAAGCTAAAGCATCACACGAGCAGCTTTAAAGTCTTTACTCAAGCCAGCTAACAGATAGCCACACTCAAGTTTTGCATTTTCATGTTGGATGAAACAACATTGGAAAATGTCAGGCCTAGCTTGACATGAGCAGGATTGTACACATTGATGAGAAGTGGTTTGATATGTCTAAAAGAAAGTGCACCTATTATCTCCTTTCTGAAGAAGAAGGCCCTTTGTGGATTATTCAAAAATAAGAACAATATAGGGAAGGTCATGTTCCTAGCAACAGTTGCCAAACCTACATATGGTGAAGATGGTTTTATAACCTTTGATTGTAAAAGTTAGAGTTTGGGCCTTTGTGAAAGAAACTTGAGATGCTTGAAGAAGTCAATAAGGGAAAGGGGTCTTTGGAACTCAAGTCAGTTACTAATACATCTCAAATGTATCTATAATTTTTTATTGTTTCATGCTATTATAATATCACTTTCAAATACTTTTTATAGTAATTTTTCTGGACTAACCTATTAATCCAGTGCACATTGTCAGTTGTTGTTTTCTGCATGTTTTTGACTTTTCAGAAAATCCATATCTACGGTGGTTAAAAAACCCAGGGATTTAATATGATTTTTTCCAAGACACGAGGAGTCCAGAAAGTGTCGAAAGTTGCTAAGGGGCCCACCCGCGTGGTTAGTCCATGTGGGCCCCATGGGCACCACCTTACGTTGTTTCTTCCGCCCATAAATCCTACTCCCTCTGTCCCTCAACTTCTATACAACTTTGTATTAAAGTTAGTACAAAGTTGAGGCACTTATTTTGGGACGGAGGGAGTATATTTCAGGAAACCCTCAGTACCATTTTTTCATGATTTCTTCTGCCATCGCAAGTTTTCGTTTTGAGGAAATCCAACCTGGAGGCCTATTCCCGCACCCTGCCGGAGGTGGAATCCATCATCAGAGCCATCTCCATCAACCTTGTTGGGTCATGTGTGAATAGTTTCCTTAGTACCTTAAGGTCCATGTCAGTAGCTAGATGACATCCTCTCTACTTTGTGATTCAATACAAAGTTCTCGTGAGCTGTCCCACTAGTGGACTATCTTGCAAAAGATTGCTTGCATGATGTTGATCACCTTATGGATTCATCGCATACTATGCCTTGTTTTGATTTGACACCCATTTATGATGAATATGATGATAAGCATGTTGAATTGTCTAGTTGTGATGCTATGCTCCATAGGATATCATGTGAAAATTCTATCGGTCACGTCATGTTTGACAATCCCTTAAACTTGTCATATGCTATGAGTGAGATCTCCCATATTGCATCATTTCAATCTCAACATAGTAGCTATGCATGCCCCATTAAAATAAGGGATAATTAATTTGGTGCCTTAGTTGTGTCCCACTCAGCAGGTTTACCCCTAGTTTCCAAAAACACTTGTTCCTGCCCAAACCACTTTGCTCCTCTTATGCTTTTGCCCTTTGACCGCTTGACCATCACTTTGAAAACTTCATAAAAAATTCATACTAACTCAGAAAAATTCAAATAAGATATCAAAATGTTCAGAAAAGCATCACCTACATGTGCATGTCATTTGCATTCATGAAAAAAGTGTTGGCCAGTCCTCATCTCAGTTTTAGCTCATATGATCTTAGCATGAATAGTAAAATCTAAAAATAAATCTAAAAATTCTTAAAAAAAATTGGAGGCAAACTTTGACCAATGTTTTCAGTGCTTGCCAAGTTTCATAAGGGAATGACATTCGTGGAAGTCATGGCAAAAAAATGAAATGCCACGACTTCCACGAATGTCATTCCCTTATGAAACTTGGCAAGCACTCAAAACATTGGTCAAAGTTTGCCCCCAATTTTTTTAGAATTTTTAGATTTTTTTTAGATTTTATTGTTCATGCTAAGATCATATGAGCTAAAACTGAGATGGGGATTGGCCAACACTTTTTTCATGAATGCAAATGACATGCACATATAGGTGATGCTTTTCTGAACATTTTGATATCTTATTTGAATTTTTCCGAGTTAGTATGAATTTTTTATGAAGTTTTCAAAGTGATGGTCAAGCGGTCAAAGGGCAAAAGCATAAGAGGAGCAAAGTGGTTTGGGCAGGAACAAGTGTTTTCGGAAACTAGGGGTAAACCTGCCGAGTGTGACCCAACTAGGGGCATAAAATCAATTCTCCCTTAAAATAAATCCCATTTGCACTTGTGGCATAGATGACGAGATCATGGTTATTGTATTTTGTTTCTCTTGCGATGATATTGCTATGCTACCTTTGCAAAATTTAAGCAATTCATCTCATATGCCATGCCATGAAAATTATTGTGCATCGCATGATTCCATCCCTTGTGTGCACCATATGCATACCATTCATGACAATGCTCTAGGTACTACTTGTGATGCACTACACAATTTGAGTCTCCATTATGCTATACATAACAACAGACCTATCATGATAGATGACATGTTTCTATATCATGCATCTCATTTATTTGAGCATTGGGTATTTTGTGCTAACCAACACATGCACGTGTGCATCATAATGGATGATGTGTACATATACCACGCACACACAATTTTCCCTTTGCCTTTGTTTTGTGTAGGTACTCATGCATACTCGTCAGCCTCACAATCCCACGAGTTGACGAAACTAGCTCTCGAGAGCAACGATGATTTGGGATCCCGTGGATTGTTCTTACCACCGTTCCCTTCACGAAAAGACTATGCGCATTACTTTTACTTGGCTCTCACACGGCTTTGGACTATTTACCACTTGTTACCTTATGCCCATTATATCGTGTTCACTTTGCATGTTATGCTTGCTTCTATGCCTTTGCCATGCAATTGTGACCCTTGCTTGCATTTACCCATGATTCACCATTATACTACTTCTATGTATATTTGCTTGCTTCATGGAGATACTTGTTGCTATTGCCATGTTCTATACATGCTCCATTCTATTGTTGATTCTTGTGTTGGGAGAGTCATGATGTTACATTGCTATTTACATAGGACTTCTTGCCAATACAATGAACCTACTTTGCTCATATCTTGTTTTCACGCTTGTGATATGTCATGTGAATTTTGTATGCCCACTATTTGCACACATGACATGATTGCCATGGTTACTTCTAGTATGTTGCATCTTCGCACTACTAGCTTGCATGACTTGATTCATATGGTTACTTGCTTGGTTGCATCACCCATGATCCATTCTTGCTCATTGCATTGGGTTGATAGCGTAGATATACACGTCTCTCACATGACTTATTTTTCTCATTGTCACTTGTCCCCATTAGTAGCATCTCTCATGTTCGCATGTAGTGAGTGCAACCATGCTATGCTTATTAATCCTGGAGACTTGGATACCTTCCTTGTGATGCATGCTTGTTTGTTCATGCTTGATGCATTTGGTTGTTCTCGCATCTTATGCCTACATACCATGCCCTACACCCTTGTACTTTCTTATGATACGAATGATGAAAACACTTGTCGGGTCTTTCACCACACGAATGTTTGGTTTTGCCTTTCCGCTAACCTCATTTGTTTTTCCGAGTGTTTGTCATGTTCTTTCGTTTTGGAGGATTCACAAGGCGGTGTCGTCATGAGACATTGGTTATGTGAAGGCATACATGATGTGCAACTCCAACATCTTCGGGAACATTCATAAGGTGAACTCCTACCCTTTGAGCCATCCTCAAATATGCATATTGGATGGGTCATTCTTTCATTGTTGTCTCCTTCTTGTCTACATGATACATATATTGGATGGAGGACGACATTGGAAATGGATACCTTCAAGTTGAGGAGTGCTCGGACTTAGTGGATGCACCACCGAACCACCACTTATGCCATGACATTGACCTATGGTACAACACCACCCATAACAAATTTACATCGTATGCATGGATTGACTCCCATTATAATTGCCTTGTTGCATCTTGTATTTCTATGTCATCCATGATATATGAGCTTGTGCACTTCCTTAGCAAATTTGTTATGATCTTCCTTGATGGCATATTCATACATAATGATCACATTGCCTACCATCAATTGCATGATAACATAATCATATTAAGCATCCATTGCCATGTTCATGCTCTTGATATACCATCTCTCTATGACACAATGGTAGCATTTGTAGCTTTGTGCACCATGACATTTACCACACCTTTGCGTGCACAACAAATGAATTTGCTCTCATGAATGCTTTACATATCTTTCTATATCATCTTGATAAGTTTCATGAACCTTGCCACAAACAATCTTGTCGCACGGACTCATACATACATGATGGACACCTTGTGTTTGCTAACCATTGTATTTCTGAGTGTCATTTGTGCTTCCTCTTTTTGCATGTATATCACTCCGGAGACACCTTGGAGTACTTGGATTGCGCCATGCCTTCAACTCTGTCCAATTACAAGTTCGTCCACGACAACCGTTTCCATGGTGATGAGGATTACGATCCTAGGTCGGATCTTTCCCAAGGGGGGGGGGGGGAGCTGATGCAGAGCATCCTACGGTCATCCCCATGTACACTATGACTACTCCCCAAGCCCCAAGAGGACATACGATGAGACCTCAAGCATACGCCATTGGACACAAGGTTATCTCACTCCTCTCGGAACCGTCACTTTCCACATATGAGACATGGCTACTACCTCATGCATGGACCTTGTGTATACTCAGGCACAGCCGAGACAACCATGGAGAATCCAAGGACCAAGGACAAGCATGGAAGAGAAGAAGGAAGAAGAGAACGAGCAACTGATAACCCACAAGTATAGGGGATCACAACAATTTTCGAGGGTAGAGTATTCAACCCAAATTTATTGATTTGACACAAGGGGAGCCAAAGAATATTCTCAAGTATTAGCAGCTGAGTTGTCAATTCAACCACACCTGAAAGACTTAATATCTGCAGCAGAATATTTAGTAGCAAAGTAGTATGGAAGTAACGGCAACAGTGGCAAAAGTAACAGTAGCAGTTTTGTAGCAATCGTAACAGTGGCAACAGAAAAGTAACAAAGCAAAGATCAATATGAAACGAGCTCGTAGGCAATGGATCAATGATGGATAATTATGTCGGATGGCATTCATCATGCAACGGTTATAACATAGGGCGACACAGAACTAGCTCTAGTCCATCAATATAATGTAGGCATGTATTCCGAATATAGTCATACGTGCTTATGGAAAAGAACTTGCATGACATCTTCTGTCCTACCCTCCCGTGGCAGGAGGGTTCTATTGGAAACTAAGGGATATTAAGCCCTCTTTTAATAGAGTACCAGACCAAAGCATTAGCACTTAGTGAATACATGAACTCCTCAAACTACGGTCATCACCGGGAGTGGTCCCGACTATTGTCACTCCGGGGTTGCCGGATCATAACACGTAGTAGGTGACTATTGACTTGCACGATAGGATCAAGAACACAAATATATTCATGAAAACATAATAGGTTCAGATCTGAAATCATGGCACTCGGGCCCTAGTGACAAGCATGCAAAGTCATACCAACATCAATCTTAGAACATAGTGGATACTAGGGATCAAACCCTAACAAAACTAACTTGATTACATGGTAAATCTCATCCAACCCATCACCATCCAGCAAGCCTACGATGAGATTACTCACGCACGGCGGTGAGCATCATGAAATTGGTGATGGAGGATGGTTGATGATGACGATGGCGACGGATTCCCCTCTCCGGATCCCAAAACGGACTCCAGATATGCCCTCCCGAGGAAGAACAGGGCTTGGCGGTGGCTCCGTATCGTAAAACGCGATGAATCCTTCTCTCAAATTTGTTTCTCCCCAAACGTGAATATATGGAGTTGGAGTTGAGGTCGGTGGAGGTCCAGGGGGCCACAAGGTCGGGAGGCGCGCTCCCACCCTTGTGGCCAGGGTGTGGGCCCCCTTCAGTTGATTCTTTTGCCAATATTTTTTATTAATTCAAAAACTTATCTCCGTGAAGTTTCAGGTCATTTCGAGAACTTTTTATTCTGCACAAAAATAACACCATGGCAATTCTGCTGAAAAGAACGTCAGTCCGGGTTAGTTCCATTCAAATCATGCAAGTTAGAGTCCAGAACAAGGGCAAACGAGTTTGGAAAAGTAGATACAACGGAGACGTATCAGCAACTCAGGAGCTTCCCGGATGATCCGGACCGAGACTAGGACGATTCGGGCGGAGCTCAAACGATCTGGCCCTTGGCCCGGACGATCCGACTACACGCGACATGAGGACAGCAAGCCCCCAGACAAAGCCAGATCATCCAGACCAACACCCAGATCATCCGGACCCACCAGGATCATCCGGACGCCGACCCGAACATCCGGGCCACCCGCGACTGCTACAACACTTTCAGACGATCCAGACAGTCGCCCAGATCATCCGTACCCCCGACACCTGGATCATCCGGACCACGCCTGCGTGTGTGACTTGGGACGAGGCCCATGTACCCCTCCTCCTCCACCATTTTAGGGTTAGCATTGGTTTAGCTCATACTAGAGATAGAGCTTTGCTCATCCACTTGATACCTACTCCATTGGAGACCAAGGCCTCCTAGGAGAAGATCCTCCAAGTGGATTCAAGACCCCCTCTTGAGGGCATATTCCCTAGTGGATTCAAGACCTCCTTCTAGGAGATGAAATAGTGACCTTTGTATCCCCTTTGTTGGATTTAAATCATGTATCTCTCTTTGTGTTCATGGATCTAGTGAACGAAATATGCCCTCACTACAAAAAAATACACTTCCGTGATGATACGTGTTTGTCATAGTAGGTCACGTTTTCTGTCATGCATGTACATCCATGACGATTTTATGACAGAATCAAGATAGTCATACATGTGCTATCGTAGAAGTGTTCCATGACATTACCAAAATTATCATCACGGAAGTGTCCACTTCCATGACGATAAATCGCGCATCATAGAAGTGCTTTCGTCAAGGCTGACCACACGTGGCATCCACCGTAACGGGTCGCCGTTAAGCTATCGGGTTCCGGTTTGGATCCGATAACCCGTTAACAGCCACGACTAATGGGGATTTTCCATGTGTAAAATCATCATTGGCTGGAGGAAACATGTGTCAGCTCACCGTTGGGACAAATGTCATCCACCCATTGGACCGAAGGTGCCCATGATACGTCGACACGTGGCACGGCCCAACAAAGGCCCATTCCTGTGAAAAGGCCGGCCCGTTTGACTTGGTCAAAAGGTAGCGGGCCGGCCCACGGAAAGCCTGTTAACGACATGTTCGCATATAGCCCATTTACAACCCGCTAACCCAGGGCCCGTTACGGCCTATCCGAATTAGGCCCAGTAGCGTCATCTGGGCCATCCAATATGATTCCAGCCCTTTTAACTTCTGGCCCATGTATGGCCCATGACGTCTTTCGGCCCATATGAGGCCCTTTGTAACTCTTGGCCCATTAATGGCCCGTGGTGAAACTGGCCCGTAATGAACAACGTATCACTTTATACCCATTAATGGCCCATTATTCCATTGGGCCGTTTCCAGCTCATGTTATATTTCGGCCTTCTCAGGGCCCATTTATTCTTGGGCTCATTTTCATCATTCGATTACTTACGACCCATTACTGTCCTTTTCTACTTGTGGGCCAAATTCAGCCCGTGGTTACAGTCGGCCCATTTGTGGCCCGTTAATCCGTTGGGCCGTTTTCATAGCGTCATCAAATACGGCTGGTTAACGACGACCCGTTATGGTCGGCCCATGATCGGACGATTCCAACTCTAGCCCGTTTACGACCCATAATGCGGTCTGTTATTGGCCCATGTTTGGCCAATCGATCATACGGGTAGAAGGCCCATTGATGACACGGCCCGTAGAAGGCCCATTGTTTCTACGGCCCATAGGAGGCCCCAGGTCACTACAGTAAATATGTAGCCCATGGTTATTGTTGCCTAGTTTTAAAAAATAGGTTATTGCGGCCACTAGCAAACCGTGGAAAAAGAACTTCACTGACTACAAGCAAACAAATAAACAAGACAACAAGGAAATAAATAAGCAAGCAACTTACGCTAGGCTATCACGACTATTACACATATTACATCCATTGGGCATCAAAGTTCGCCACCAATGCAAATATAGGGAACAAAGCAGCATATCACATACACTGGTTGTCAAAGTTGGCGACCAGTGAAAATAAACGCCGCAATAAAACAAGTCCAGAATTGAAACCACTTCAGAAGAGCTCAAGAAACAATATCCTGGGTACCCATAATGCTGGAAAGATGCTTAGCAAGCTTATTAACTTTCTCTTGTTTGTCGCTTAAATCCTCCAGCACTTGCTGTTGCACCAGAAAGTATGCATCTGAATTCTGCAGGGACTTCCTCGGTCCTTCGGCTTCCTGTCGCATAACATCTGATCAATGTCTTTCAACTTGAAGTTGAGTCTCAAGAAGCTGAACTAATTCAGGCAGCGAGTTCGAAGAGCTAGTGCCAGCAGTAGTAGCCAGTAACTTGAATACTACATCAAGATAGGACTTTGGGGTTGTCTGAGTGTCTTCAATATAGTTTTTATCAACTTTCTTGGTGACCAACAGGGATGTCTCACTATCTTGAACCTTATCTGCATTACTTCCTTTACCATTGCATAATGGGGTACTCTTCTTCAATATTTTATCCGCATTCTAAAAGAGAAACAAACAGACACATCACAGGTTTACCATGTTGTATATGAAACTCATTTTGGTAAACTAGTTCAGTAGTAAGGTGGACAGGATAACAGCGTGAAACAAACATATATCTATGTAGTATGGTCATTGTATGGTCTATATCATTCTAGTTTATGTTGCCAAATCAAGATAGAGATAGTTCAAATCACATCTATTTAAGACAAAGCAGCATAGACATAATATAAGTGTGGGAAACTACACAGCAATAAGAACACTTGTAATGTGCATGGCATGAGAACATAAATGTTTATTCAATTGAAACTGAAATCAACATAGAGCAAGTTAATACAACAAACATGTTAAAGAAACAGGTTTAAAACACACCTGTTGCGCCATTGGAGTTTCAATTGCATCCTTCAAATTTGAAATTAGTTGGTATGAGTAAATACAGTGATGCAAGAGCAAAGGAGTATGAACCATAGCTACGCAACCTGACCTGAGAACAATTCTTCTTCTGCTTTAAGCGTTGACTTGGGGTTCGGAGTGGTGGTCCTCATGCTTTGGGCACTGCAGTTGCCTTACTAACTGCTCATGTTTGGGTGCTTTGTGGTCGAGACGGTGTTGTGTCAACTGAAACTGGGTTACTATCTGCTGGGGTTGGGGTTAGAAGGGGTGTAGCTGGTTCTCTGTCCAACTGGGTAGGGGTACAATCTGCGTGAGTCTGGGTTATGTGTGGTGGGGCTGGTTCTTGGGCAAGTACAACCGTGGTTCTATCTGCATCGACATGTAGCACAATCTTTTCTGAAGACCGTGTTTTTACTCCCACAGATACTGCCATCACCCCCTCCAATTCAAATGGCTGATAAACAAGAAAAGGAATTGAATGTACAGACATTGTAAGATAGACAGGTGCAATGGATAGTAGGGAAGAAAACAAGGCATGAAATAATTCACATTTATGTTGTCTAACCAAACAGAATAGCATGACATAATTTCACATATATGATGGCTAATTAAACAGGATAGCATGACACAATTTCACATGTACGATGGCTAACTAAACAGGATAGGATGACATACTTCAATATGATGACTATGTAAACAGGATGACATGATATAACTATACGATGTGTCTATTAAAGTGGTTGGCATGCCATAATTCACAAACATGCCGTCGATGGAAACATGATGGTATGGTATAATTCACGGATAGAATGACATAATTCAAAATATGATGACTATGTAAACAGGATGAGATGATATAACTATATTATGTCCTTAGAAAATGGGTTGGCATGCCATAATTCAGATACATGCTGTCTATGTAAATATCATGGCATGATATAATTAAAATATATGATTTATATACTAAGCAAGTGAGTAGAGGGTAATCACATATATGATGTGTCAACTAAGGAGATGGCATTCAATATTGTGTATATGATGTAAAAACTAAGCATTGCAATACAACATATGCATGATATGAGTAATATAACCCTACCAAGTTTGAGCATACACCTCAGGGGGATAATAGGACTGGTCATCTACCTCTGAATCCTCCTTTGAGGAGCTATCTGTAACCAGCAAGATATCTGCTTCAGCAGGTAGCATTGTCTGCTCTGAAGTCCTTGTTTTCACTCCAGATTTCTCCATCACCAATTCAAATGGCTGATGCACAGGAAGAGCAGTTGAATATACAAACATTGTTGACAAATGCAATGAGAAATACAAAAAAAGGACGACATGATATAATTCACATATATGACGCTTAGCTAAACATCATGGTATGGGATAATTCACATATATAATGCCTTGCAACAAGATAGCATTGCATAATTCAATATATAATGTCTTGCAACAAGATGGCATTGCGTAATTCACATATATGGTAATTAGACACTAAACAGGTGGCATTCACACAAAGCATGTCTAAACTAAGCAAATGACATAGCAATGCAAGACACCATATGCACGATATGAGCAACATAACCCTGCCAAGTTAGAGCATGCACCTCGGGGGGGGGGGATAGGACTGGTCATCTATCTCTAAATCCTCCTCTGAGGAGCTATCCGTAACCTGCAAGACATGCGCTTCGTCAGATAGCATTGTCTGCTCTGAAGACCTTGTTTCCACTCCAGATTTTTCCATGACCGTGTCGAATGGCTGATGCACAGGAAGAGTAATTGAATGTACTAAAATTGTTGACAAATTTAATACGTAATAAAAAATGATGGCATGATATAATTCACATATAAGATGACTGGCTAACCAGGGTGGCATTGCAAAATTCACATATATGATGCATGGCTAAACAAGATGGCATTGCATGATTCACATATACGATAAAGAAACTAAACAGATGACATTCACACAAAGCATGTCTAAACTAAGCAGATGACATATTTGATGTATAAAGTAAGCAATGCAAGGCACCATATGCATGATATTACCAACATCAGCATGCCAAGTTAGAGCGAAGACCTCAGGGGGTAAATAGGAGTGGTCTTCTCCTTCTGAATCGCCCTCAGAACAATTATCTTCCTCTTGATTACAATCCGAAATGGGTGGAGGGGGGCTGCCTTTGCGCCCACCATGGAGCGACGTCTACATGAAATTTTATTGCCACGCAAGGCTCGTCTCTTTTGTTCTACATGTTCAGTTCCATTGTGTACAATAACTGACATGCATAGGAATAAAACATAGTGAGATTATGTAAGGAGTGCATGCACAAATCCAGAGTGATGGTAGCAAACCGTGGATAGACCCAAAACCAATGATAGCAGGCAGATAATAGCTTTAGTTTAAAAATACAGATAATGGCTCCTTTAATGTTTGTTTGCACCCAACATGAAACTCATAGTAGACACCCGAGATTAACCAGATAGTAGACAGATAGTACTGATTGCTGCCCCAATATGTACCCCACAACCATTTAAAAACTCAAGTTTCAGCATTAGTTTGGACCTGACTCGGAGTCTAATAGGTGAACACGACGATGAAGTAGCATGTCATCATATTAATCGATGCATAACATAAGCAGCCACGGAAGAGTGCGACCTCTCTTGCAGACCCGTGTAGTCCTCAAGGTCATCTGCTCGGTTGATGATGGTAATGCAGTTATCGTGGCTGCCGGCGGCGAGGAAGAAGATCTAAGGCGGCGAAAGGTAGTCTGGAGAGCGGATCCCTCCTGTGGTGAACCCTTCCATCGTTGGAGTAGCTGAGCTGGGGTGGAACACAACGCAGCAGGAGCGGGACAAACCACACAAGGTTTTCTTTGACACATATCTATAATAGAAGTAATTGTGTAAGGGCTTGTTTGAATTTGAGGATTTTAACAATGCAGGGATAGGAAATACACAGGAATAGGATACAAATGCACGTGCAAAACAGAGAATTTAAAAAGACAGGATTTCTGCCAATCTGGGTGTTTGGTTCACAAGAATTGAAAGATCACAGGATGCAAAGAAGCATGGTGAGATTAAGTCAAACCACAAGAAAATGTACGGTTATAATGCTATTATGCTACTATCTCTTAGTCTTGTGCTTCATGAATAGGAATTTGAAAAGGAGGATAAGTGGAAATTAAAATTCCCACGGGTTTTCTTTCAAGGAGACACTAAAGGAACAAATCCTACAGTTTTTCTTTGCTCCATTCCTTTGAACGAAATGCATGAATAGTAGTACCATAGGAAAGTTTCCAATTCCTATGTTTTTCCTTCACTTTTCCTTTCAAGCACTAGCGATTCTAGTAGGCAGGCTTGAGCAGGTAAAATCCTACACCCAAAAAATGTTTTTGTGCTACTTCTACTACCTTGGACCCAGGCCACCGCCCTACTAGCTCAACTCCCAGGCGCATCTACAAATGCACAGCTCAAACGCGCAGAGATAAATAATGATGGCGTTTAAGAGAGTCCATCACGGATAGCTAAGTTGCCTGGTACCTCACTACTTGTCATATAGTAGGAGAAACTAATCGTATTTCACGTTACTACGTGTGCTCAATGGACAATATATATAACATGTGGAGTAAAAAAGAGATGCAACAAGTGTACAACCTCTTTGGCGAAGCCATGTCGATCTTAGCATGATTGGGTTGGTCAGTGAGGATGCTCTGGCTGATTTGGCTGTCGGAGGAGGGGAAGAAGATCTTAGGCGTCTAGAGATAGAGCCCGGGGTACTGCTTCGCTGTGATGGAGGGTTTCGTCATTGGAGCAGCTCCAGTGAGTTGTACGACGGCGAGGCTGAAGCAGGACAAGAGAGAGAACGTTAACCTGAGTGGAATTCTAATAGCATCTCCAATAGATGACGTAAAATACATAACCACAAAGTGCTAGATGTAAAATACATCAGCCGCTCATCTCTGAACTTAACTGTCGAAACTGAATTTAACTGTCGAAACTGAATTTAACTGTCGAAACTGAATTTTGCCGTCAAAACTGAATTTTACTGCCGAAACTGAATGCACTAGTAGAAGAAAAGCAGTAGCAGCAGCCGCGCCCGGAGCAGCAGCGTGTGCGAGAGCCGGGGTAGCTGATCGTGTAAATCGGAGCAGGGTGAGGCTACACGTCAGTCGACTGACTTTTTCATCTCTGGTCAGTTGATTTTCCAGCCATTGGATACGAAATCAAGGGCCTCCAGTTCATCTTCAACCTCCACCCCCCTGAGCCGCCAGCCAGCACCGGCCAAACCGCCACCCGCGGCCAGCGGCGCGCGACCCCGCCCGCCCCGAAACCACTCCCCACTGCCGGTACGCCGCCGCCCCGGCCATCCCTCTAGCCCCCCGTGCCGAGCTTTTTCTCCGGTGATCCCCACGCCACCGCTCCACCACCGCCGGCGACTACCGCCCCCACCCTGAACCCTAAGATAGATAGTGGGGTACCACTCCAGCGATCCCCCTCCCCGTTGCGG
Source organism: Triticum aestivum (assembly GCF_018294505.1). Classification (NCBI taxonomy): domain Eukaryota; kingdom Viridiplantae; phylum Streptophyta; class Magnoliopsida; order Poales; family Poaceae; genus Triticum; species Triticum aestivum. Next base: position 206,934,672 of record NC_057808.1, read on the forward strand.
CTGGTTCTTCCTTAACTCCGGCGAGCCGCCCCACCCCCTGAAAATCGACTGACCCAAAAGTTGATTTAGTCGACTGAGCAAGAGAAACAGCGCAAGCAAGAGCAAGAGCAAGAGAAAGAGCGAGAGCAGCAGTGTGAGCAAGAGCAAGAGCAAGAGCAGACCAGGCAGGGGACCGAGAGCAAGAGCAGAGCAGCAGCGCGAGCGAGAGCCAAAGAAGCAACATGTTCTACTGATGTGGACGTCGTCGCAGAGGGAGCGACGTTGTGGAGGAAGTGGCCAGCGACGCCGCAGTGGATGGTGCCGCGCCATGTCATCTCGGGACCGAGCGTCGGCAGCATCGTGAGATAGAATCAAGAAGAAAATGCAGCGATTAGTGTAGAACCTCTTTGGTGGCGCCGATTAGGCCTCCGCTTCGTCCAAGGAAATAGTGATGATGCTGCTCTTCCGGTGGTGCAGGTGAAAACGGCGGTGTGGGAATGGAGGTGGCGCAAAAGACGAGGGGAACGTCGGGGCAGCTCCTTGGAGGTGGAGGACGAGGTGGCTGAACCGGCGGGACGATGAGATTGACGACGGATACTCATCCGGTGCGGTGGATGAGGGACGTCGAGGTGTTGCTGTGGATGATGTCATCGGGGAAGAGGCTCCGGCTGGGTGGCGGACGGAGGAGGGTCTGGGGCTTCACGGGTTTTCGCGGCCTCGGTGTACGAATGGGTGGGCGGATGGGATGGGAGGGGGGAACCATGGCTTAGGGATGCGCTTGCCTGAAATGTGGGGTAAGTTATGAAAGTACCCTCACCGATTTGAGCTAGGCGGTTCTTTCGGTTCAGGGGTATCACAGGCATTTCGCGTGTTGGGATTTCGCAGGAGGTGGGAGTTTTCGCGCGCGTTGTAATTTTGGGATAGCAAGGCGCGGGTTGAGATGGAGGGAGTTTTCGGAGCACAACGAAACAAAGATATATCTTAAATATTTCGGGGTAACAAGGCGCGGGTTGAAGAGGCGGGAGTTTCGCAGCACGATAGACAGAGATGCTGGCTTGAAATTTCGGCATAACAAGGCACGGCTTGAAATTTCGGGAGAACAAGCTTAACATGTACAAAAAAAAGACAATTCACACCTCATCACTAGAGAGAGCCATGTCCCATTTTACTATATTTCTAGAAATGCATTCAAATACAACAACAACAAAAATAAAAAAATCGGGACAACAAACATAACGTGTACAGTACCAAATCAATTTGCACTTCCCTCAACAATAAAAAAAACAATTCGTGTTGTCTAGCATATGGACTAAATTTGAGTACATTTTCCCTGTTTGAATGGGATTGTACTTGGGTTAGTTATACAACCATCTAAATATTATCTTCACAACACATGACATGAATATAGGAGTAGTAAATTCTTTTATAAATACGAACTACATGTACATACGATCTCAAATTCAAATATATGTATCCATTTTATGTTGAATTCAAATCATAGTACATGTATGCTCTAGCTAGATGTTTGGAATCTAAACCATGTATGATACTACGTACAATGTGTTTAACACGCACAACACACACACACAAACACCATTTAGACTAGTAAGGTACACGTGCATTGCACGCATGAGATTTGGCAACCAAATTTTGAATAAATACCACATTATAGCATGTAAGCTTTGAGTCATATATGCATGATGTAGATGTTCGTTTAATTCTTATAGTTCATTTCATTCAAATCATCTAGTTTTTATAAGAAAGCTAATCTATTTTAAGATTCATGGAATTGTGCGTTGTAAAGCATAAAGTAAAAAACAAACAATGGCAAATCATGTAGAAAAACATTTGGGCAATTATGATACGGAAGATTCTAGAACAGAGAAGAAGTGCTTGTGTTTTGAGGTTTGTGCATTATGCTTAAGTTCAACCATGGAGTCTTCTAGATTGTACATGTGGCAAAATCTGGTGGAATGTAGATGATATCCAACGACCAATAGTGCTTGAATTTGCCATCTCCGCACCATCGGATTGGCTCCATCCAACGACCATCTTTAAAAGTTAAAGTTATCTGCACACTATATAAAAAATATAAAATATAATATATAGGGGGTATAGATATAGATATGTGATGCGAAAGCCACCCATCATCTCCAATTAGAATAGTGTGTCCATGCACAGATACAATGTGGCCAAACGATGTCTGCCATCGGTATCTCAAATTCAAATCAGTCTAACCTTGTTTAATGTGTATACAGTATAGCATGCTCGTTTCCAAACCACACCGCGCATATCTCATTTATATTCATGCATGCATGGGTTTCAAACATCACGATCTCTTATTCAAATATTTGAATTCAAATTTACATTGATTATGACCTCACCTAGACTTTTACACCCACACATTCGTCTTCTCTTTATAATTGTACCACTAACTTTAATTCTCTCGTGCATGCATGCACACACACTACCACTCGGCATTGTCCATCGCACACATGCAATCTTTTTCTTCAGGTCGGTCTCCCATGCATGCACACACACACACACACACACACCTCCCCCTCTTCATCATATCGGGCATTCTTTATCACTCACGTGCATGCGCAACGATCGATGTCCCCCTCTTCATCATATCGGTCTTTCCTAGTTTTCCACACAAACCGATCAATCTATATATCTAGTGAGGTCTCACCCTCTTTCCCATGTACACATCGATCAATCTATACCTCTCTATATAGGATTACATAGCTAATACACCCACATTAATTATATATCCAATGTCCCCCTCTCATCATCCACGCCTTCCGCTTCATTTCTCAAATGCGCGCACAGTGGCGAAGACAGGGGGCGGCAAGGGCCCAGCCCCCCCTAACATCACTACATATTGAGGCTAATATGAATCATTAGATCAATTGCTGGTAAAATGGTTTAAGTTGATGAATTGGCCCTCCTCGTAAAGGATTAGCAATGCTTGGCCCCCTAGGTCATTTATTTTTCATGGCTCCGCCACTGCGCGCAACAACGCACGTTCTCGCCCCCTCTCTTTAAATATCGATCTCACACTTGTGCATTCCTTCATGGTCTCCCTCCACTTGGCCCCTCGCACCATCTTCTAGCCCCCCACCGGATTTTTCCACATGTACAATCTAGCAGACTCCATGGTTGAACTTAAGCATAATGCACAAACCTCAAAACACAAGTGCTTCTCCTTTGTTCTAGAATCTTCTGTATCATAACTGCCCAAACTTTTTTTCTAGTTGAATTGCCATTATTTGTTTTTACTTTATGCTTTACAACGCACAATTCCACGAATCATAAAATAGATTAAGGGCTTCTTTGATTCAAAGGATTCTCAAAGGAATTTTGGAGGATTCTAATCCTTAGGAAGTTTTCCTATCTTGGTTGTTTGATTCGTAGGATCGTAAACCATAGGAATTTTTCCATAGGATTCATCTGCACTAGATTTCATAGGAAACTTTCCATCCACTCAAACCTCTTTGAAAGAATCCTAAATTTTTTCTATGCACAATCAAACACTCGTACAATCATGTAATATTCAAGACGACATTCCACTCTAATCCCATGTTTTTCCTATTCCCGCGTTTTGGAAATCCTACAAATCAAAGAGGCCCTAACTTTTTTTATAAAAACTAATTGATTTTGAATGAGATGAACTATAAAAATTAAATGAATGTCTACATCATGCATATATGACTCAAAGCTTCCATGCTATAGTGTGGTATTTATACATAATTTGGTTGCCAAATCTGATGCGTGCAATGCACGTGTACCTTACTAGTACTTCGAGTATGTGCAAAACACGTAAATTAGAATTCCAACGGCACGCTACACAGTGTCTCTTTCAGTTCATGAAGCCACGTGGCACATGTGGAGGCGTTGTCGCGACCTCCTTGTGTGGATCCCTGTTCAAGAATTCGTCCGATTAATCAGTTAACCTGCCGATTAATCCCTACTCGTAGGGTCACCGAGTACTTGATGGTCAATTAATAGGCTACTGGTGATAATTTGACGCGTGTAAAGTCCTTCACTTCATTGATGGTCAATTAATACAGCACATGCAAATTGAGTGGACGTGAGGGAGGAAGTAGTTGAGAAAGACATTACTAGTCCACTGCGTGCGTGCGAGTAGTTAAATCATGGGTTGCTACTTCCATTGGTCTCCTTCGTATTTTGTGCCAATTTTTGACCATATTTTTAAGTAACATAATATTTATTCATGTCATAAAAAGTGGCACAAAAAAGGGGGCCAATAAACCAGGACGCAGGTAGCATGATCAATTTTTGCCAGGGCTACTGTTGGTGGCCTTTGTATTTAAATATGGATGAAGTGGAGTAGTACTATCTTTATCTTAGCCTCGTAGGGCTATCCCAGTGCCTAGGCTCGCCTCCCCGCCTCGCCCACTGGATCCCGCCATGGAGGATCCCGCGGGCTGCCCTCTCGCTGCGGCCCACAGCACTGCCGCCTTTGAGAGAAACCCACATGTGTTTTAGAGGGGATCCATTGCTCTGGAATCACAGATCGGTGGCGCCGGAGGACATGCCAGGGCTGCGTTTCACGTGGTGGGCAGCAAGGGCAAATCAGATCGAGGAAGCGTCGCTTCGATTGGAGAGAAGTTCAAAGGAGCTGCGCCTGGCGCAGCACAAGGCGGAGGCGCAAGTCAACCTTAGGGGGGAGATGCCGAGGGATGTCAGCATCTGGCAGCATCGCGTTGATTTCGAGCTAGGGCTAATGGCAGAGATCATATTCATGGAGTCAACTGCGGAGGAAAGAACGTGCATGCCTGCAGAATGGCATGAGCAGCCGGTGCAACTGTTCAAATGGGCGGTAGGAGAAGCCAAATCACGGGACCAGCTGCGGCGGCGCCGCTGGGCATGCATCGTAGGCGAGGTGAGCTGCCCTCCTTCCCCACCGGCGATGCAGTGACCTACTCGGTTGCTGCTGTAGTGAACTTGCGGCGCCATGGCGGTTTGCAACCGTGACAATCACTCCATCTATATGTATTGTATTCCTATGAAAATACTTGGTCATTTGGAAAAAGATGGTAATTGATTTATCACTAATTTTTGAATGCTTGGTCGTGACAATCACCCGAAGCCACAACCATAAGTCTCCATCGCGTAATACTTACGGTCGGTCGGACCCGTGACACACATCGGCTTGGTCTGACATGTACGACCAGTTACATCACTGACTTGTGTGACCGTATTTGAGCAGTAGTACTTAAAATTTGTGTTCCAGGAAACTCATCAGGAGCCGTTTCGGGCCTCGAAACCAAAACCATCAATTAATCTTTAGCTTGTTCCCATCACATTCCAAAGTGTATAGTATAATTAAGTGCAAACCTGCTCACACCTAGTACGTATCAAACCTGAACGTGTTCCCACTATGCAGGTTTTAGTACTAGTGCTAGTACTAGGTTATAAAAAGGGGAACTAGTACCTAGCCGAACATCGCTCTACCTCTTCCTCCTCATAAGTGTTTCTTGTTCGTCCATCCTTGCCATGGCCGGTGTGCAGAGCTCTAGGTCGAGAACTACTCGTAACAAGAGAGCGGCAACCAAGGTCGCGGAAAAAAAGAGATGGCTCGCCGCTTGGCAGAGACAAGCGAGGGCTCCCAGGAGCGCCCTAGCCACGGAGGCGAGTGCTCCCAGGAGCACCCTAGCCGTGGAGGCGAGGGCTCCCAGGAGGGCCCTAGCCGCGGAGGCGAACATGCCGAGCTGGCGGCACTGGAGTCATTATCCCTCGACGACATGCCCGATCAGCTCAATAAGAAGGAGGAGTTCATCGACGGCTTGGTGGAGCTGCTGAAGGAGAGCCTCGATGACATGCCCGCTGAGCTCAATGAGCAGGGGGAGTTGACCGCCGGCTTGGTGATGCTGCTGAAGAAGAGCATTGCCTCGGATAAGAAGGCGACCGGCGAAATCCTGCAACTTCAGGAGGACAAGGCGAAGCTCTGCCACGAGCTCGACCTGCTGAAGGAGCAGAACGCCGGCTGGAAGAAGCTGCATGAGAAGAGTAGTTCCTCGATGAAGATGCTGCAGGCCTCGTCATGGAACAGAAGGAGGAGTTGGCGAAGCTCCACATCGAGCACCCCGCTACTGTCAAGGTACGTAATGCGGTCGTGGAACAGATGATGAAGGCTCGCGTCGAGAAATCCCGCATCATGGACAGAATGAAGAAGATGGCGGAGGAGATGCGCAAGGAGATGGAGGGCGTGGATGCGATAAAGAAGCAGTTACGACTCCGCGGCCAGCAACCCTTCATGTAGTAGAGAGTAGCACCCCAGACTTGTGTGTGCGTCTTCCTTCTTTTTTGGGGTGATAATCTTCCTTCTTCTTTTGCTCCTGTGTTTCTTCTTTTTCTTCGGGTGTTTCACCGCACGTGTCATGTTCTCTGCGGGGCATGAATAGAATAATGCTAACGATGAGCGACGCCGTGGGATCGATGACTAGCAAATTAGATCATTTTTATCGCCATATGGCACTGGGCTGCCGTGTTTCGTGCTCCTCCGTCGTACTAGTACTCCAGTGGAAAACTTGAGTATACCGCACGGTTCTTTGCTCCTCCTCAGGTCGTCGGCAACACTTATACGAGCAGTCAAATCACAAGGCCCCGCCTTCCAGGAGTAATGAGCCGTCAAATCACAAAGGCCATCGCCTCTCGTGAAACCGACCAAGCGAGACTGCCCCGCCCTCTAGCCTTTTAAAAAAATGTATACTTTTGTACAGTAGTAGTATCGATGGATTGCGCCATGGAGCAAAACTAACAAGATGAAATTAAAGAAAAAAGGTGGTACATATGGAGAGCGCTCATCGCCAAATTATGCATATAGTAAAAAAGATAGTATGTGCTTAAATGGGGTGCTAAATTCTATTAAAGAAATTAGCATACCTATTTAATTCTTGGGTTCTTATTATTTATGCCACTAGTTGTGTATCACTACTCAGTTTGCCATTAGAAGTTACAACTACTCAAAAATGCCATCGATCCGTGAGATGCTTGCTCAAAAATGCAATTAGATATCTCAAAAATGCCATCGTTCCGTTAGATGTTTGCTAAAAAATGCCATTAGACATTGTTATTTTCACGTCAAACCCGTTGACCATGTTATATGAAAAAATAAGCAGATTCTCACAATGATAAGTGTGGCCCCGCTTGTTAGGAGTAACCAAGCGAATAATTTTACAGGAAAATAAGAACGCTGTTGGGATCAAGTAGGCCCCACACTTTATTGTACTGTAGTGAGATAGAGGGAGAGTTGCCATGTTGGTCCATAGGTATTTATGTCGTTATAACATGGCAAAAGAGATTTGAGTCACAATAATTGTGTCCAGCACAACACACCCCTCAAATAAAACTAAGCACCCTGAAATTACTTGACAACTAAACTGCTGGATATATGATGTTGGCTATATATACTGTACGTATATAATGTGAAGAAACGAGTGGTAGTACTACCAACTACAAGATGAACTATAAGAAATACTAGTATGTACATACTGAAGAGTTAAAGTAACGAGAAGGAACATAACATAGTTCTGCTAGGGTCTCAACACAACACACCCCTCAAATAAAACTAAGCACCCTGAAATTAAACTAAGCAACTAATCCGGTAGACACTGCATTACAACCACCATGAGCAACGACACTGCCACCTTACGCGGACTCCTCGTCCACGTGCTCGACTTTGTCCTTGTCCCTCTTCCTCTTGGGCGATACTTCTTTGCTTCACTACAAAAAAAGAAACATCCGTGACATTTTGGGCGGAACGAAGTTTTTTCTGTCATGCTTATGACACTTCTATGACGATAATTGTGACAAAACCCGGTATCATCATAGATGTGGTGGGCTCCTACTTCTATGACAAAAAATCATGATAGAAAATGGGCTTTTCGTCCTGGGCGGGCCGGAGACGTAGCTGCATGACATTCTTTGGGCCGTCCATGATGAAAAAAACCGTGGTAGAAGCGAGGGCGAGGAAAATATCGGGGTGTTCCCAGTTACGGTGGGTGGTCGGGGGCCAAGCGATGCGCGTTTCTCTTGTACACGTACGCGCGTGTCTGCGAGGCGTTGCACTCTAACTGAACCCGAGCGAGGCATTGGGCTCTAATTGATCCCGAGCGATTGCACTAGCTATGTTACTGAACCCGAGCGATCAATCCCTTGCTGTTAACTGAACACGAGTGATTCCTTCGCTACTGCTGCTAACTGAAGCCGATCGAACCCTGCTGCCTCCTTCCCTTGATGAACAGTTAGCGTTGTTGGGGGGGTTTGGATGAATAGTTCCCGGTGGGGGGTTGGATGAACAGGACCCCGTGGTGTTGCCGCTGGATGAACAGGACCCCGATCGATCGAGCCGGTTGGGGGTGGATGAACAGGACCCCGTGGAGGGCTGGATGAACAGGACCCCGTGGAGGGCTGGATGAACAGGACCCCGTGGAGGGCTGGATGAACAGTAGCCCGTGGAGGGGTGGTTTAACAAGACCCCGTGGAGAGGGCTGGTTGAACAGTAGCCGGTGGAGGAGCGGTGGAGGCTGGATGAACAGGAGCACGTGGATGAACAGTCGTAGGTGGAGGTTGGAGGAGGTTGACGGCGGATGAACAGTAGCCCGTGGAGGCTGGAGGAGGTCGACAGTGGAGATGAACAGTATCCCGTGGAGTCCCGTTTTGCGGTACGCCACACCCCTCCCGATGAACAGGACCACCGTTTTGATCGTAATGCTCCAACACAAGTCCGTTTCCTCCGTTTTGCGGTACGCCACACCCCTCCCGATCAACAGGACCCCGTTTTGACCATAGGAGGTCTAAGAGAAGTCCGTTTCCTCCATTTTGCGGTACCCCAGATCCCTCCCGATGAACAGGATCCCGTTTTAACTGTGGCCGGTCAAACACAAGGCTGTTTCCTCCGTTTTGTGGTACACCAGGCCTCGTCTCGATTGGTTGTTCTGTCCAAGACGGTTGGCTCCCGATGAACATGACGTATTCCGTCGCCTCCCGATGAACACGACATATTCTATTGCCTCCCCATGAACACGACGACAGCACAGTTTCTCCGTTCCGACCCAGCCATGCACACGAGCCCTGGCCGTACGTATGCGCGAGTAGGCGTTCGAGACCCCGCCCGTATGTACGTACGTGGCCGAATTTTCTTTCTTGCACCCTAGCCGCTGTACGTACGTGTACATGCTACGTGCGCACCTGTACTACGACACGTGCGCGCCTCTACTACGACACGTGCCCTTCCTTACATGGCCACGATTCATCGCTGTAGCCTGCAGACAGACTGATCATATGTACGTACACGTTCGCGACCAGAGTGACAACACTACGTACGCTTCGACCGGGTGGGTCCCAGCTGTCAGGGAGGATAAGGACGCACTTCCCTGCGTGCGAAGATATAGCTGTTGGGTCCCAGCTGTCAGGGGGGATTTTTTTGCCCGTAATAAGGACGCACTTCCTTGCGTGCGAAGATGTAGCTGGTGGGTCCCAGCAGTCAGGGGGAGAAAACATTATTTTCAGGGTAAAAAGGATGCAGTTGCATGCATGCGTCCATGGGCATGGTGCGTCCCCACTGTCAGCCTCTCACGTACAGTCATCTTCCGATGACTCTCGTTTGTTGACCACGTTGACCACACCGTGCCGAGCGCACCAAGGCCGATGGACGACGGCGAGGCCCCAGACTGGAACGACGCGGAGATGGGGAAGACGCGATAGTGGAGTCGCAGATGGAGAGGAGTGGGAAACTTGACCGGTTCGGGTGCGCGACAGCACTGCCGCCCACGGGAGACAGGAGCAAGAACAGAGGTTGAAGAAGGAGCACGGCTGTTGGATTAACATCCAACGATCCAGCTGCCAGAATCATTTGTTGATTAAGTTCACAAAGCCCTACGTACACGTCTGCTTAGTAGGCCCACAAGTCAGCCACCAAATCTGCCGGGTCCCAGCTGTCATCGGGAGTAATAGTTTTTTTCGCATAACAAAGAGGCACTTCCTTCCGTGCGAAGATACAGCCGGTGGGTCCCAGCTGTCAGGGGGAGGAAACAGCTTAATAAAGAGCACCTTCCCTTGCGTGCGACCATGGACCTCGTGGGTCCCAGCCGTCAGGCTCTCCACATACAGTCCTCTTCCGATGACTCTCGTTTGTTGACCACGCCGCACCGAGCGAAGCGAGGCCATGGACGACAGCGAGGCCCCAGACTGGAACGACTCAGAGATGGGGAAGACGCGGTAGTGGAGTCGCAGACGGAGAGGAGTGGGAAACTTGACTGGTTCGGGTGCGGGGTGGGCCTACACTCGGCAGAGAATAACAGGAGGTGCGGAGTGGAGGGATGGCCTGGCCGTCGGCGGGGTAGCGTGTCGCTGCAAGGCACGCAAAACAACACCGCTAGACGCCGGAGGCTGGAGCAGGCGGTCCCGGCAGCGCTGGGGGAAGAAGACGAGAGATTGAAGAAGAATGCCGGCCATTGGATGTAAATCCAACGCCTTGCTTAGGCTTCGACCTATTGGCCCACATTTCAGCCAGTCCATTTGTTTTTTTAGTCCATTTGGTGGGCTGGGTGAAACAATGATGTAGCATCTATGCAACCCGTTTATATATATGGTAGAATTTAAAGCCCATTTGCATTTTTCTCAAAATCCGTGGACTTGCTGGGCTCGGTGAAAATATCATGTTGGGCTAGATGGAGAAATGTTATAAAAACATAAACACATGATTGCACGCCTATTACTGCATTGGTTAGTAAAATCTTTGCAAGCTTATGTAGGGAATCACTAGGAGTTAAGTTGCCAAGTTATATATAAACAATTATTATTATTATTTTGTAAGAACTTTCAATTTACGAAATAAAATATCATTTTAATTTGATGAGTTAATAGGACGTGGGGTATTATTATTTTTTAGGCTAGACGTGGGACAGTTGAGTTGGTTCTAGGGAAAAGTACTGGGAGAAAACTCAGTTTACATCGAAAAAGAAAGTTGGAGAAAATACAGATATAGGATTAATGAAAATGAAAAATAAAGGAAGTGGGAAGGTCTATAAAATGGTTGGACGAACGACAGGTTTAACGGAACCTTATGTTGTTTCTATTATATATATAATAATAAAATAAGATATAAACATAGGTTCAGTTTTGCATTCTTATAGAAAACATAGGTTCAGTTTTGCATTCTTATAGAAAAATAGAAGTGAGCTGTGTGTCGTCTTGAAAAAACAAACATAACTTGGGCTGCTGATGTTATAGACAAGCTAGGTTGGGAGCCCCAGAGGCCGCTAGATACCTGCTGGATCCAAAAATTGTTGAAACATGTCGTGGGATGCCCATGTTAAACAACAAAACCTAGGCCATGGACCTAGTGGGCCCGGGACTGTCAGCCTCTCGACGAACAGGTATCTCCCGATTCCTCTTGTTTTGCTGACCATGTTGGGAACGACAGACGGCGGCGCCGCGACGAGAGCACCAAGGCGAAGGACGAAATCGAGAACTCGGACCGAATGAACCGGAGCGGGGGAAGATGCAGGCGGAGGGGAGTACGAGGGTTGACTTGTTCGGGTGCAAGGTGGGCCGGTGGAGCTGCCGCCATCGGACAATGTGTGGGAGTAGAGGGATGGCCTGGCCAATGCCATAGGCTATGATGGCCAGCCGCTATATAGGAAGAGGATGAAAGATTGAACAAAATAAAGAAATACAAATGGATAGGTGGTTGGTCCCATATGTCTGTGTACTAGACCTGCTGGGTCCACCTAAGAAGGGGAATATGTTGGGAGGAAGGAGATTCAAAGCACGGCAGCCGAGTGAACTAGTTTTTTTGAAACGGACGAGTGAACTAGTTACATACATAAGCAAATAGCCACTAAAAAAAGCAAACAGGCTAATGGGTTCTTAAAAGAAATATTTTGGACAAAACAGATAATTACGACACATAGGCTAATGCATGAAATACTCAGATGATAAAGGTGCTTAAACAGATAAAGTACAACATCTAGACCTTCCTGGCACGCTTGATCATGACGCTGCGGCTGTCCGTGTACCCGTCGGTTACGGGAAGCAGACACGCCCTCATGTCCAAGATCCGCCTGTACATGTCGTAGCATGCATATGCGTCCTTGGCCGCATAGCTTATGTAGGCAAGATTCAGAGGTACCTCCCACATGTTCAGGTCCTTGGTATCGTTGTCTTCTTTCATGTTGGCGCATCAGGGGTCGATGATGGTCTCAGCGAGATCAACCACGGAGTCCTTCTCCTGCCCGTTGCCGATGATCTTGTATTGCTTCTGTATGTCGACAAGCTTGTTGCACCAGATGGCCGAATCGTCGCGTTCTTCCTTCTCTCCACCATAGCGAAGGTGCAGTTGGCGCTGCCGATGAAACGGGCGAATGCTCCAGAACATATGATGGCCCTACAGCAGTGGTAGACGAGAACCTCGTCCCGCACAAATACCTGGGCGATGGCGATCCGCTGGTCCTTGGCAGGAGAAGAATGGATGGGCACAAGGTCTAGTCCTGCGACCTTGTGCTTTCTCGTTCTGTAGGTACTACTTGAACTCGGCAAGGCAGAGCTTCACCAAGTCTGAATCGTTGGTGTACATCACATTCAACTTGGTGTAGCCATGGGACTGAACGGCGAACTCAAAGGTGAACTCCTTGCTGAAGTCCATATCCAGCAGGCTCACCCCTCGGATCGCCATTGGAGTCTCTTCAAGTGAACGAGTGGGTAGGCGGCGGCATCAGTTCGTTTTTCAGCTCTTGGGGAACTAGATTCAACAGTAAACTGAGTGTGTACAGGCGACAACAATTACTACCCCTCCCTCGCCTGCTGCACGCCCGGCAGAAGATGCACCCTCGGCGCATTCAAATGCCTCCATTAAGAAACCTACTTCGGCCACACGTCGGTTCACGAGCGGGTCTGTATTGGTACTGTAATAACAAGTGTTAGTGGTCACTTTACTTAAATTTAATTAGCTTTAATAGAAATTTATTCTTAAAACAAGCAATGCATTGGATCGTTCTATCAGTGCCACATGATCAACATGCACAACAATTAGAATTATTATTCTCAGGACGCACACGATCAACACATTTGTCGCACTTTCACACAGATAATACTACCAAGTTTGAACTATTTGTTATGGTTGTTGTCCTCTGCATCATCATGTTGTGTTTCCCAGCTTGCAAGATTCAGAACCAACAAATAAGATCCAAATAATAAGTACAACAAAGATGCCTACACATCTCATTGATTCCCAGCTTCCAAGATTCAGAACCAACAAATAAGATTCCAATAATAAGTACAACAAAGATGCCTACACATCTCATTGATTCCCAGCTTGCAAGATTCAGAACCAACCCATTAGAGCATTTTGATAAAGTGAATATAGGGATTAAATCCATCTTGGCTAGCCGTGTCATACAACCCATGAACTTGGCGAATGCTCTTGACCGTCACAACATCTATAGTTGAGTATTCCTGTTTGCACAACACAAATAAGAAGAGCATGGTTACTATAATAGTGGCACTCCTTGAACTCAACCTGCAGCTCCACTCGGATGAGGCCAGCCTAGAGTTCCATGATTCAATTCATGTTCCTTTTTCTGCAGTTCACCTGAAATGAAGCAAAGATTGCATCATTCAGCTAGCAAGAAGTACTTGCTCTCGTGAGCTGGCAGGTTCTTCTTTAGTAGTTGCACTAAAATTGAGGAACATTAAGGTTGACTGTACGGCTCATGTAAGGTGCAACTATAATTTGCTTGTCCTTTTGTGCAGTTCCACTAAAATAAAGTGCCATTATGGTGACAGTGATGGCTCATCTTGCAAAGGCTAATAAAATGTTGCACGAGATTACCAACAGAATTTGACGGAGATTTTGGAAACTCCAATCACAATTTTGTGCAGTTCCACAAAAATTGAGAGATGTTGCCCACGTGACATTTTAGTTGAACTGCACAAGACACTCATTCCAAAAAAAGTGTTTTGTGCAGTTCACCAAAAGGTCACAATAGCAACAAGGTGAAATGGATATCCCTATCTGCACAAAAAGATAGAAAGTAAACAGTTGCTGGTCAATAAGAATAGACGAAACATACACGAAATGAAAAGAAGCATCTTAATTATGTTCATGGCAATCATGCAAGGACAGTAGAAATTTTAAAACGTCAGCAATGCTTCTTTAAAATGTCAGCAATGCTTCATGTTACAGAAGCATTACGATCAACAATGACATTCGTCAAATATGGGATTACTTTAATGGTGACATTGCTTGTTTACCAGATACAGTAAATCAACAGCAGCTAAAGAGTTGGTTTAAGGGCATGGGACCATGGGGACACCAGGACACTCAACAGCGTAAAGGAGCAACTTACTTATCGTACTGGGGGAAACAGCAGGAGTACCATTTGTAACACAGTTTTATTGCATCATATCACTGGAGGCATTAGATTAACAATAACACTGGTTAGACATGTCCTTAAGGTAACAGTGTGATCGCTTCATTTTACATGCACCCTTACATTAACAACAACAAAAGGTTGGTATAAGGACATGCGACAGTGGATGCATCAGCACAATGTACCTACAAGGAGGCATAAAGTGGTGATGCCGAGTTTGTTCATGCTCTGTGAGGGCAGCAATCCTAATCCTGGAGACCTTTTACTATGTGATGGCATCAAATATAATCCTGGAGACCTTTTACTATGTGAGGGCAGCAAATCTAATCCTGGAGACCTTTTACTATGTGAGGGCAGCAAATCTAATCCTGGACATACTCTGTTGACTTGTCCACCAGCCGCCACTTTCTATCCTTTTTTCAACCAATAATAGATCTATTCCTTATCCAGTTTGTACTGTGTTTTCCCATTATTTCCCTTTTCAACCAAGAGACCGGTTGGGTATCCGGTCTCTACTACTTTCACCCTATTATTTCCTCTTTGAATCAAGTCCTAGATTCATGCTACAACTTCCCCCTTTCTTCGTTGTTTGAACCAAGTCCTAGATTCGCATGCATGAAGTAGCTTTACCTCTAATAATACTAAAAATTTAGGTGGCTTTGGAAGAGCTGATGGGAGTAGAAAAAGATGCACATGCAGACACGTGGGGAGCTGGGGCAGTAGAGCAAGGCCGCTTTCGAAGAACTTATACCTGAGGGTCATCGGGATGTCGGCGGCGGCAGGTCGGATCTGCGCACAATACGGTAGGGAGGAAGAAGGGTCGGAGGACCTCCCGAGCCGGCACTATGTCGGAGAGAACGGCACGGGCGGAGGATCAGGCCCCTCCGGCAGCTATGGGTTTCCTCCCTCACCAGCGATGACCGCGTGAACGATGCACCTAGTCCTCTACACACACCGGCCGAAGGGATCCGGCCGGATCTGTGACCAGCGGTGAGCAGAGAGAAAATGTCGCTACCGCTGTCTTGTTTAGATCTGGAGAGGATGAGAGAATGAAGAGAGCAACACTAGTAAAGCAAGCGCTCAGGCCCCTGCATACATATATAGTGGAGTGATTATCTTTTTCTCTCCACAACAAGCGTTTCAATTTGTGTACGTGGCATTAAAGAAAAGAAACCACTCTATTTAAGGTGACTAACTGTACGACTCCTACTTACTAGTAGTAGTAGTATTGTTCACTTGTGCTCCCCGGCCCTCTATTCATTGAACAACCCCATGGGTGAATAAACATACAGTACTAGTATTTATATGGAATGAACAAGCTCGAGCTATTTTCCCGTAGTTAAAAGTTGAGGGCGGGGCTTTTCCCGGGCAGTACGCGCAGCAGTTTTTGCGTAGGCGGTTTGACAGAGAGGCGAGGAGGGTGAGGGAGTAGCGGATTCAACTTACTTACTGCTGGAAAGGTCGGGTTGTGCGATTTGACAGCGTGTTACTGCTGGAAAGACTTGTGATATGACTACTCACTATAGTCATGAATTACTGGTGGTACGACCGGGGTGATTGAGGGAGTCCTGGATTAAGGGGTCCTCGGACGTCCGGGCTATGTGACGTGGGCCGGACTGATGGGCTATGAAGATACAAGACATAAGACTTCTTCCCGTGTCCGGATGGGACTCTCCTTTGCGTGGATGGCAAGCTTGGCATTCGGATATGTAGATTCCTTCCTTTGTAAACCGACTCTGTACAACCCTAGGCCCCTCCAGTGTTTATATAAACCGGAGGGTTTAGTCCGTAGGGGCAATCACAATCATACATGCTAGACATCTAGGTTTAGCCATTATGATCTCATGGTAGATCAACTCTTGTAATCCTCATATTCATCAAGATCAATCAAGCAGGAAGTAGGGTATTACCTCCATCAAGAGGGCCCGAACCTGGGTAAACATCGTGTCCCCCGTCTCCTGTTACCATCGACCTTAGACACACAGTTCGGGACCCCCTACCCGAGATCTGCCAGTTTTGACACCGACAGTGATGCCCCCCTTCCGTTCCGCACTCTAATCTGGTGCATGACACGTCGACCCGGATGCTGGCTCTCCCACATGTCGGCGAAGTACGTAGTAGTAAGAAGGAGCAAATAATCATGCGGTATATACTAGTAGTAGTACTACTCATGTCGTAGGAGTGCGAACCACGACAGCCCCGTGAACCAGCAGTGCGAACCACGGCAGCCCAGTGAACCAGCTGTAGAAAACAATGTGGTGATATGGCCATAAAAACCAATGTGCTACGGTCCAGACTGTAGCATCTACAGTACTACTCCTCTTTGTTTGGATCCCCGAGTTAGAGCTAGTTTGGGTTGAAATAGCCTCAAATTATCCAAACAGGAGGGGTTAGTTTGAGCTAGTTTGCTCTAACCCAGCTAAAAAAACTAGCCCGATGGAGAGGTTCTAATTGGGTTAGTTCTCCTCGGGCCCACTAAAAGAGAACTAAAAAAATCTCCCCTGCCCGCACCAGATCACTCCCTCCGCCCCCCTCGCATGAATCCTCTCTGTTCCCCATCGGGCCGCCCGCCCAAGCGCCGATCCGTCGCTCGCCCTCTCTCTCCTCCGGCCGCCCTCTCCCTCCGGCCTCCGCTGCCCTCCTCCGGCCGCCCTCTCCCTCCAGCCTTCAAAGCTCGCCCCGCTCCCCCTTCACCGGTCGTTTTTCTCCCTCTATCATGCGCGGCGGCGGTGCATCTACCACGGAGGTCGCAAGAGGGGTGAATTGGTTCGTTCCTTCTCTGTCTCACAGCCATATCATTGATCTTGCTCGCTCTAGCGCTAATTCTGATTTGGAAAAGTAGATCCTGATTAAACTTGGTATAGATTTGTGGTGCACGCATGGAATTGTTTGATGCTGCTTGAGGAGGTAATAAATCTTTCTAGAGGCCCAAAGATTCAGTTCACCTTTCTAGGTATTTCAGTTTCAGGCTTGCATTATTTCTAGAGGCCCAAAGAATCAGTTCACCTTTCTAGGTATTTCAGTTTCAGGCTTGCATTATTTCTAGAGGCCAAAGATTCAGTTCACCTTTCTAGTTATTTCAGTTTCAAGCTTGCATTAATTCTAGAGGCCCAAAGATTTAGTTCACCTTTCTAAGTATTTCAGTTTCAGGCTTGCATTATTTCTAGAGGCCCAAAGATTCGGTTCGCAGTCGTCGGCAAGTGGCCCTGCTACCCATGCCGGTGTCGACCTCAACTCGCAAGCGCCGGCGTCGGAGGGGTTCCCGGGGCTTGGGCTCTACAGAGCCTTCCTCCTGAGCGACGGTGACGAGCTCCTCCCTGGGTGTGTGAGGGGCTCCGGGCTCCCTCCCTATCGTGAATGACTTCCCTGATGAGTTAGCTCATGCTCTGTTTCATGGAGAGTATTTTTTTATGAAGATTGATTGACGACTTGTATGTTTAAGTGGGATGTCTCATTTGTATGGACAAAGTAAAATTTATCATGTTTTGCATGCTTGATTTGTAAAGATGGTTCGTTTATGTCAATTGTGAGCGGGAGGAGGCCACACAAGAGCCGGCCACACCAAATCCGGCAGGAAATAGGGTCCAAAGTAGTCAAATGATTGAGAAAGAACATTTATTGTCAATCTAACCCTGCCATCCATACACCTCTTTGGTTTAGAGTTAGTTCAGGGTTAGAATCTAACTCTAACCTCTAACTGAGTTAGAGTTCTCCTCGTCTCGGTTCATCGCCATCATACTTTCCCCATTCCTGTGTTTTCAGTATCCTGCGAATCAAAGAGGCCCTTAGACTGGTTTAGGTCCGGTCATTTTTTATAAATGTGTCATGTCCAAAATTTAATGAACGTGCTCCGGTTTCTATGAAAATAATCCTGTTTCATGTAGTAATTCATTTATTCTTCTGCGGGGGGTTTGCATGTAATTTGTGAGGTCTGAAATGTAAAGTACCACATCATATGCTCCGAGTCATGCATGCACTACGACCCAGATGCTCTATGTCCCACATGTCGGTGAAAGGGAGCACGTGGAAATAGCCTAGGAGTACATATAGGAGGATAAATGCGTGAAAAATATGTACGGTGAAGCGTAGCTGCGGTTCGAAAGGGAGACCTAAAGTGATGACAGGTATAGGTCACACACACCCAACTAGTGGTACTATACATATGACTACTTTTTCCCTAAAAAAAGAGGTACGAGTGCTCAGTACTCCTATTCTACCAACACGAGTCCCATCTGACAACAGCGTCCGTGCTACAGCTAGCTCTTCTCCCTCGTTTCTCTCTTCTAATTCTAAACTCAGACGACGCCCGATGGGTGGGGTGGGGATTTGCCGATGGTCGGTTTGCTCAACTGCGACCTCACCTCACAGTGAAAACGTTACGACTGGAATAAAAATGCCATATACTCCCTCCATTCCTAAATATAAGCCTTTTTAGATTTTTCAAATGGAATACAACATACGGATGTATGTAGACATATTTTAGAGTGTAGATTCACTCATTTTGCCCCATATGTAGTCACTTGCTGGAATCTCTAGATAGACTTATATTTGGGAAGGGAGGGAGTACTATACTAATAAAACATTAAGGCCACGAGGCTATGCAGTGCTGGTTACAGGAGGCAAGAAGAAGAGATGCATCCATCAACGATGTCCACCTCCTCGACTCAGGGCGCCGGCCCACCGAACGGCGGCTAAGTAGCAGCGGCTTTCGTGGCCAGGTCGACGTGCTTCTGAACAATGGCGTCCAAAGATTCCAGCCACTAGAAGAAGGCCAACGTCTTTCTATCCTCGCTGACCTTGTAGTGGCCTATGTAGACGATTTCCTCGTAGACGTGGATGTGCAGGTCGACGGTTTCTTGCATGGCGAGGCGTTGCGCGGCGAGCGCGGCCTCGAGGTGCACATTCTTCGTCGTGACCTCCGGCACCTGCAGTGCCACCAGGGCTTGAAAGAGTTCGTCACCATGGAGGCCGACAAGGGTGGCAGGCAATGAGGAGCCTGGGCGCGCGGGCTGGAGCAGTACGGCAAGGTCGTCCGCGTGCTTCTTGACGGCGGTGAACTTGCGGATGGAGTTGACCATCATGTCATCCATGCGAGAGGCGAAGCCGGCGTCGGCGAGGGCTACGACGCCGGCGGTCGCCAGCACCATCTGGAAATGCTACGCGGTGCGGGGCCGCAGGCCGGTGCCTTGGATGATTTGGCACAGCCGACTGCCGCTCGCGTCCATCGCCTCCATAGGTGCTTGTTGCTTCTGGTCACTTGGTCTTGGATTGGAGTGAGTAGTGTTGCGTAGAGACTAGGAGTAGATGGATTGGAGTGGTGGGGCGCCTTTATATGAGAGTCCAAACTCTGTTGCATTCACATCGTGCTAGCTCTATTCTGCTTCTCCAATTAATTCCCTCTGCATGTAATTGAGGATGCATCATTGACCGTTCAATGTCTCGGGAACCACTACCCTCTCCCTCCTTGGCATTCAAGCACCTATGGAGTCGACTGTCGCTCGCGTCTATCGCGTGTCAGGAGACGTTCCCGTCTACGACGAGGTGCCTATGGTGACTTCGTAAATTTCAAGATGATAGTAATGCTGGCTCAGTCTTTCGGAGGTGCTCATAGGGGTAGGGTGTGCGTGTGTGCGTTCATAGGGGTGAGTGTATGCACGTGTATATGAGCGCTTGCGTTTGTACTGTGTTAAAAAACATAAATGCGTGTCAAAAAGAGACTAGTCAGTACTAGTATACTCAATATTGTGCACCGCGACCAAGGCGGAGAGGAAAACGAGAGAACTACGTATTTATTTACGGTGTAGATTCACTCATTTTGCTCCATATGTACTCCGTCTCGGTGTAGTCTAGTCACTTGTTGAAATCTCTAGAAAGGCAAATACTCCTTTCTGGTTTACAGGGCTATACTAGCAAGTACTACAATAGAGGGATCACATAGCAATTTTGTCTCATGCAAGAGCCTGGCTATATGCGTGCTCCAAGGTTCGCAACTGCCACGTTCGGGTTGCGCTTGGCTCTTCGCCTCTTCGAGAAGACGAACAATGATGTTACTACTACTGCTTCTACAGTATCGAATCCACTGCTGCATGTCCGTCCACCGCGAGCGGGAGGGGTAGCTTGTTGTAGTACTATAAGCAAAAGCCTGTCCTCGTCTGCGAGCCACCGCGCGCATGGGCGAAGGAGAAGGCGTGTAGTAGTAAAATCAAGCTTCTCCTCGTTGTACGATTTGATGCGACACATCATAGCACTGGCCCCACATGGTTGCCTCTAAACTTGGCTGAAAGACCTGCAGTGTACAATATATTTGCTGCAACCTCTAACATTTACCCCACCACAAATTAAAATATATATTCCTGTCTTGACCAGATGAGCGTGCAAACTACAATCACCAAGATGACAGGTAGGGCCAGAAGATTATTTTAATCAAAAAAAGCTTCGAGACGGCCTCATAGCATGGAGCGGACCCCAACGATTTTAAGCTTACAGACACGGTACATGCTATCCTAGACTACTCTACACATGAAACTGCCACACGAGCGTCCGGGCTGCGCTTGGCTCTTCGCCTCTTCGGGAAGTCGAACAATGATGGAGTACTACTGTAGTGGAGGAGTACTATAGTATGCTTCTGGCCATATGACACCGATTGAACTACTGCATGTCCACCGCATGCGGGAGGGAGAGTGTGTAGCGAAAGCTTCTCCTAGTCCTGCCAGCCACCACGCTCATGGGCGAGGGAGGGACGCAGCTTCATTGACTTACTGCTCCTGCATTTGCGTGTATGACAGGTGGGCCCAACAGGTGGGTGGCCCACCTATCATGCAGCCAAAGGCAGGTGCAGTTAAGGCACCGGAGCTTAGTCCGCGAGGGAGAGGTCGTTGTAGTAACCAAACTTCTCGGTCTTGTACGAGTTGACGCGACACATCAAAGCACTGCACTCGATATATTTCAATAATTTGCGTTCACCGATGCATTAATTACAATGCATCCATGCATGTCGTGACTCTCCTTTTGACACTTGCATGTGTTGATTTAATGCACCTTGAAGTAGTATGAATATGTGACGGTAAAGATTTGTAATGCCCCGGCCCTAAAGCGTGAGATGGTTGTGCACGAGGAGGGCGAGATCATGCAAACGGAACAGGACCCGACGATGGAGCTCTCTATGGTCTCGATGGACCTCACCTTGCTCCACTGCCCCTAGTGCCTCCGCCCCTTGAAGCCTCCAGTGTATGAGGTTCGAATACACCTCGTCCGTTCGGCTAATCGAGCAAGGTGTAGGTTTCTTGATTGATGTGTTATTCGATTGATTTGTGCAGTGCAAGGGAGGGCACCTGGCCTGCACGGACTGCCGCGTCGAGCACCCCGAGAACCAGTGGCAGTGCCAGAAGTGCGAGCGTGGCGGTGGCTTCGACGTGCGGAACACGGCGGTGGACGCCGTCCTCTCCTCGGTGAGGGTGGAGTGCCCGCACGAAGGCTGTGGGCTCTACGTCACTTACCACAAGCTCGCCGATCACCAGAGCGTGTGTCTTCTCGCGCCGTGCAAATGCCTCGTGCCCGTCTGCGGCTACGAAGGCCCGCCGCCGGCGCTCTCCCACCACATCAGCACCGTGCATCCCATGCCCGTGCACAAGATCCAGTACGGCAAGGTGCTCCAGCTGCAAGTACCACTGTCGGAGCCACGGCTCTTGCTGTTCGCGGAGGAGGACGGCCGCACGTTTTTCTTGGTCGACGGCGTGCTCAACATCGGCGCGCCTATCGCCGTGTCGGTCATCTGCATCAGAGCGGGGTCGCCCCCACTGCCGCACTACATGGCCAAGTTTTGGGCGAACGACCCGCCTGGGGAGCCAAAGGCAGGACCGACGCCATCAAGGTGGAAATGGAGGTGACAAGCGGCAAGGATCCCGGCGACGTCGCCGTGCAGGAGCTGACCTTCTTCACAGTTCCGCCCAAGCTGCTGGCCGGGGCTAAGCTGGTGTCCCTCCACATTCAGATTGACAAGCTTACGTCCTAAATGATTCTACAGTGCCTTCTGTTTACCTTAGTAATATGCTAATATAGGGGTTAGCTTGGTCTACTTTAGCTTAAGAGATGGTGGGTTTTGGTGGCGATGCAGCAATTACTTCGACATCAGATTAGCAATTAAAGTAATTTCCAACAGTCGAACGGATATTTTGTGTCTGTTGGATATAAACATCCTTTGGGTAAGAAGTATAACAACTTATATGCTTGTTTGTTCAGGAAGTGTTGCATACTTGTGCAAGTTGACGCGACACATCAAAGTATTACTACTACTAGTAGTACTCCCTCCGATCCTAATTTCTCTGCGCATAAGGCTGGTTATAGTGGGAGAAACATACTAGGTAGTAGCATAGATGCCACATAAGCAAAAATGATGAGGTGGCAAGTAATTAATGAGGAGAGATGCAAATATAGTAACATAAATATGTTACCATCACATAGCGCTTTCCAATGCAAAATGAGTCTACAAAGTAATAAATGAAGACATCTATGTTATCACATACTGACACTACCCACTACTCCCTCCATTCCACAATGTAGTGCCTATAGATTTTTGTGAAAGTCAAACTTTGCCAACTTTGACCAAGTGTATAGAGAAAACTGTCTACATCTACAATACCAAATATGTACATTCTGAAAATATAACTCATGATGTATTCAATGATGTGCATTTGGTATCTAGATGTACCTACTTTTCTCTATAAATATGATCAAAGTTTGTAATGTTTGAATTTTGCGAAAATCTGTAGGCACTACATTATGGAATGGAGGGAGTATGAAGCTAGTAACATATGCATGTTAGTACTAGTCTATGTTACTATCCACTATGGCCAGCCTAAGTCAAGGCGCAGATACCAAGGAGGGCCTGGTTGTGTCTATACTTGGACAACTCACCCGATTGCATGCACACCAGGCAGATGAAGCTCGTGTCGTGTTGGTGCCGTGTGCGGCCCGCACATTAACCAAAACCTCGCGCCTCCAGCTTAGCCTCTGCGTTTTAAACTTCTCAATCTCAAGGCCAAGGAGCAACGTGAAACCTATGATAGAGCCAATTGGATGGTTGAGAACACTACAATTCGTAGCTATAGATGCGTGTGTGAGAGAGGACGAGTGCGTGCGTGCACCTCCTCTCTTCCTATATAACGTACTAAACTCAGAGTACAAGTGTATGTGGGTGGCATCGACCTAGGGAGCTAGAGATGGTGCACACGAGAAGTCCCGAGAGATAGGTGTAATGCGTCTTAAAAAAAGACTAGTCTATAGCTCGCCACGAGGCTATTCCTGTCGAACGCCCCAATAACCGTAAGATATGTCTCCGACGGTGCCAGTTATTGCACGTACACAGCAGTAGAAAAAGAACTACCATGGCATATGCTACACCACGGCCGAGAACACGTGCCCACGTTACGCCATTCGGGAATAGTGCCGCACTTCGACACTAGAACCGTCAATAAATTTTGAGCTTGCGTCTCGTCACATTCCAAATTACAACTACCATGCTATATTTAATTGCAAACCTGTTCACACCGATCACAACCTACACGGTTTCCCACTTAGGAGAGTATTAGTACTCGATTATAAATACTACTATGCCAAGATGACTGCACATTCCTCCTCAACTCCTCATCCACAAAAACAAACAAGTCATTCAGCATCCTTCCCTTGCGTCTGCCATGGCCAGCGTGAGTTCTGGGTCGAGTGATTACCACCAGGGAGAGGCGAGCATGGAAGCGGAAGCACGAGAGATGTCCCGCCTCGCCGTGAAAGCAGCCAACATGTCCCGTCGCGCAGAAGTAGCAGCACAGAGGTCCCACCGTGCCGCCGAAGCAGCACGGAGGTCCCGCCGCACCGTCGATGCAGCACACTGGTCCAGCCGCGCCACGGAAGAAGCAGAGATGTCCCGCCGTACCGTGAATGCAGCAGAGATGTCCCACCGCGCCGCGGCGGCCTGGAAAAATGTCTCGTGGGCAGGCAACGACTCTTACAGCCGCATGCATGCGATCGTCCATAGCCAAATGGATCAGATCTCTGGCTGGGCGAGGTTGCAGGACGATATGAAAGCCTCGTTTGAACAGGCTATCGACGTCATCCGGCAACTAAGGGAGGGCAATGAGAGGCTCCAGGCCGAGCGCGACCTGTTGAGGGCGAAGATCGTCCGAAGTGCAGAGCAGCAGGAGGAGACCAGTGCCTTGTTGAAGAGGACTGGCGTCATCGTCAAGAAACTTATGGACGAGA
The DNA here is from genome assembly GCF_018294505.1 of Triticum aestivum. Classification (NCBI taxonomy): domain Eukaryota; kingdom Viridiplantae; phylum Streptophyta; class Magnoliopsida; order Poales; family Poaceae; genus Triticum; species Triticum aestivum. Next base: position 206,959,307 of record NC_057808.1, read on the forward strand.
ATGACATGCTCCGCATCGAGTGCCAAAGGCTGGTGGAGGAATCCGTGGATGCTCTCAAGCAGCGTCTTGAGGACACGACAGAGCTCATCGCCGCTCGCCGCGGAGACTAGTTCCCTTGGCCTGCAGCAACGCATCAAGAAACTAGAGATCAGTGAGCCAGATCGTTGTCTTCCTTCTTCTTTTGCCCTTGTGTATTTCGGGCGTAGCCACATGTGGCTTTTTTAATTATCTTCCTAATTATGTAAGACAATTATTATCCACTGTCGTCATCCTTATGTATTCATCAGTCTTGATATAAGTCACAGTAGATGCTATATAGGTCCGTCGGATCTTACATCAAGATCCATGCAAAATTTTCTTTTCGGATTTTCTATTTTCTCTCTTAAATCTCAGTCGAGTGAGACATAGCCACGCCATTAAACAGAGGCTCGAGCGCCATTAATGGAGACCTTGGGGGAGAGGTGGACGGCAGATGGAGGTCAAAGGGCTCCCCTCCCAATAAGCACACGCAGGGGTCTGATCGCACGCCTCCCGTAGTCAAATAGCTACCCTGCACGGCGCCTCCTAGCTAATAAAAGAAGGGGACACGTGGCGGCATGTAAATGGTAAATAGAACGCCCACGGTTTCAGTAATACTTGTGTTTCCGATTGTAACGTGACAGCACTTGTTCCAAAATAACTTTGTTGATTGTTAATGTGTGCGCCTTCGCAAATCGGACAGCAAAATTACCACAACATGTTGGTGCCATGTCATGACACCAAGCCAAGTTTCATGATTTTCATGCGTGTTTTGGATTTACATGAACTAAAAAACCAAGTTTCTCAATGTTTCCAGCCGAGCCACAACGCCCAGATGTTTGAATTTCATTCCCATTTCTTGCATGGGACCTAGAAATTTACCCGAGAACACACATGTGATTTTTCAACCAACTTTGGTGCACTGGAGCATGTGCTTGTATTTCAAATTTGAATTATGCACACAAAGGTGACACATTCCCTCTCAGAACCACGAGCCTTCCTGAGAGAAGCTCCGATTTGCAAGAAACTTATACCAAAACGTGTTCCTATTCTGCCATTTTTTTACCACAACATGGTAGTACCATGACACGACACCATGCCAAGTTTCATGATTTTCAGGCGTGTTTTGGATTTACAAGAGTTTTAAAACCAAGTTTCTGAATGTTCTCGGCCGAGCCACGATGCCCAGATGTTTGAATTTCATTCCCATTTCTTGCATGGGACCTAGAAATTCACCCGACGGCACACATGTGATTTTTCAACCAACTTTGGTGCATGGGAGCATGTGCTTGTAGTTCAAATTTGAATTATGCACATTAAATGACCAGAAACTCAATTAATGTATAAAAAAGGCCAAACGAACCCAGAATAATTCCAAAATTTAATAGGGCACTCATGTAGTTCTATGTTGCCTCTGCAAAGAAACTCAAGGGGGGCAGCGTATATTGTTTCGCACTCAAAGGTGACACGTTCCCTCTCAGAACCACGAGCCTTCTTGAGAGAAGCTCCGGTTTGCAAGAAGCTTATACCAAAACTTGTTCCTATTCGGCCAATTTTTTTACCACAGCATGGTAGTACCATGACATGACACCATGCCAAGTTTCATGATTTTCAGGCGTGTTTTGGATTTACAAGAATTTTAAAACCAAGTTTCTCAATGTTCTCGGCCGAGCCACGATGCCCAGATGTTTGAATTCCATTCCCATTTCTTGCATGGGACCTAGAAATTCACCCGAGGACACACATGTGATTTTTCAACCAACTTTGGTGCACGGGAGCATGTGCTTGTAGTTCAAATTTGAATTATGCACATTAAATTACTGAAACTCAATTAATGTATAATAAAGGCCAAACGAACCCGGAATAATTCCAAAATTTAACAGCGCACTCATGTAGTTCTATGTTGCCTCTGTAAAGAAACTCAAGGGGGCATCGTATATCGTTTCACACTCCAAGGTGACACGTTCCCTCTCAGAACCACAAGCCTTCTTGAGAGAAGCTCCCGTTTGCAAGAAGCTTATACCAAAACTTGTTCGGGCCCAATTTTTTACCACAACATGTTAGTGCCATGACATGACACCATGCCAAGTTTCATGATTTCCAGGCGAGTTTTGGATTTACATGAATTAAAAAACAAAGTTTCTCGATGTTCTCGGCCGAGTCACGACGCCCAGATGTTCGAATTTCATTCCCATTTCTTGCATGGGACCTAGAAATTCACCCAAGGACACACATGTGATTTTTCAACCAACTTTGGTGCACCGGGGCATGTGCTTGCAGTTCAAATTTGGATTATGCACATTAAATGTCCAAAAACTCAATTAATGTATAAAAAAGGCCAAACAAACCCGAAATAATTCCAAAATTTAACAGGGCACTCATATAGTTTTATGTTGCCTCTGTAAAGAAAATCAGGGGGAGGCAGCGTATATCGTTTCGCACACAAAGGTGACACGTTCCCTCTCGGAACCACGAGGCTTATACCAAAACTTGTCCCAGTTCAGCCAAAAATTATACATATGAAAACAGGGTTTAGATTATTCCGAACATCTCGCCACCTAGACCAATGTACTCTGATTTGAATTCAACATAAAATGGATACAAATATCTGAATTGGAGATCATATGTTACATGTAGTTCATGGTGAAATATGATTACTGCTATATGCATGTTTTTTGTTATCATGATAATATTTAAATGATTGTAACTTGACAACAATCGTATTCAAATAAGGAAAATTGATTCAAATTTAGTCCATATGGTAGACGACAATATATATGTTCATAGGGTGGAGTAAACTGTTCATATATGATGGAAGATCAAAATGTAGGACTACATCATTATAAACCGCAAGGTCACCTAACGATATATTCGAATTCAACATAATGTGGATTAAAAAATTGAAATTCGAGATCCTGGCATTTGTAATCATATAAAAAGGAACATGACTCTTTCTTTTGGTGGGAATTGATTTGTTTTTTGTTGTTGTTGAGGGAAGTGCGAATCGATTTGGTACTATACAGGGTAATCTTGTTCTCGCGATTTTTTTTACATTTTTCTTGTAGTTTTTTCAATGACATTTATAGCAATATAGTAAAAGGGGACATTACTCTCTTGTGTCTTGCATGAATTGTTTTTTTGCACACGTTAAGTTTGTTTTGCCGAACAAGGAATCCGCGCCTTGTTATCCCAAAATTTTCAAGCTCGAGTATCTTTTGTCTCGTCTGCTTTGAAACTCCCGCCTCTTCAACCCGCGCCACGCTTTGTTATCCCAAAATCCCGACGCGCACGAAAACTCCCTCCTCATCCGAAATCGGTTCAGCAGCCCAGACATGCGAAATCCCCCTTCTACCCCTCAGCCAGAAATGCCAGCTCGACGTCGCGGTGTCAAAACCGGTGCGGGTATGCTGGTAACTTACCCTACATTTCAGACAAGCGCGTCCCTAAGCCATGGCTCCCCCTACCTTCCCCTTCACCCCCATTCGTACACCGAGGCTGCCAAAACCCACGAAACCCCACGCTCCTTGGTCGGCCTCCCGACCGCCGCCCAGCCGGAGACTCTTCCCTGACGACGTCGTCCATCGCAAGAGCTCACCGTCCCTCATCCACCGCACCGGATGAGGATCCGTCGTCGATCTCGCCGTCTCGCCGGATCAGCTACCCCGTCCTCCAGCTCCAAGGAGCTGCCCCGATGTTCGTCTCGTCTATCGCGCCACCTCCATCCCCACAACACCGTCTTGACCTGCCCCACCGGAACCGCAGCACCCTCACCAATTCCTCCGATGAACCTGAGGCCAACTCGGCGCCACCAAGGAGGTTCTGCACTCACCGCTGCATTTTATCTTTTATTCAATCTCACGGGGCTGCCGGTGCTCGATACCGAGCAGCCATGGCGGGTGTCCATCGACGGCGCCGTCACCGGCCACTTCGTCCACGGCGTCTCTCCCCCATGTCGTTGCTTCCTCGGAGGCGACTTCCACACCAGCACTAGCTGCAGTTGCTCTGGCTCTCGCTCGCGTTGCGGCTCTGTTCTTGCTGTCGGTCGCGCTGCTGCACTGCTCTTGCTTTCGTTCATGCTGCTGCTCTGCTCTGCTATTGCTCTCGGTCGTGCTGCTGCTCCGCTCTTGCTCTCGTTCGTGCTGCTGCTCTCGCTCACGCTGCTGCTGCTGCACGACCTCCGGCAGCTACAAGAGTTGCTGCTTTAGCACTCGCTCGCGGTTCTGCTGCACGACTTGCTCTCTGCTAGTGTGTTCCCTGCTCAAGCGTCTGCTGATTTAGATCACTGCTTCTCTGCTACTAGTGCTCGAACGCCCTAAACATCCATTGCAATGCTCTTCTACTAGTTCAATCAGTTTCGACACTAAAATTCAGTTTCGACTGTAAAGTTCAGTTTCTTCAGTTAAGTTCAGAGTAAACAGTATTTACAGCATTTGTCGGAGCGGCCGTGGCATGGCTGATGTGTTTTACATCTGGTGATGTATTTTACATCATCTATTGCAGATGATATTAGAGTCCCACTTCAGATTAGCGTTGTCTATCTTGTCGTGCTTCAGCCTCACGGCCGTACACCTCACCGGAGCTGCTCCAACGACGGAACCGTCCATCACAGCGGAGTAGTACCCTCGGCGCCGTTTCCAGAGGCCTCGGATCTTCTTCCCCGCCTCCGATAGTCACACCAGCATCACCATCCTCCACGTCCAACCCAATGATGCCGAGGTCGACAAGGCTATGCCAAAGAGGTTGTACACTCGTTGCATCACTTTGTTACTCTGCATTCATGTCGATCCCTCAGGGATCCTTTGCTATGGAACTACTATGGTACTACTATTCATGCATTTTGTTCGGAGTGGAGCAAAGCAAAACTGGAGGATTTTTTCCTTTGGTGTCTCTTTCAAAGAAAAAACGTAGGAATTTTAATATCCAGCTGGACGTCCTTTTCAAATTAATATGCATGAAGAACATGACTAATTGCATTACTGGCATAATAAGATTCTTATTTTTTTCATTTTCACATGGTTTGACTTTAATTTGACCATGTTTCTCCATTCCTGTGTTCTTCCAATTCATGTGAACCAAACACCCAGGTTCACAGAAATCCTATGTTTCCAAATGCTCTGTTTTGCACGTGCATTCCTATCCTATTCCTGTGTTTTTCCTGTCCCTGCGTTATAGAATCCTCCAATTCTAAGGAGCCCTTACAGATTTACTTCATTTTCAGATAGGCGTCAAAGAAAACTCTATGTGTTATGTCCTGCTCCTGCCGTGCCGTCATCCACCCCACAGGGTTGCATCATTCCCAGGCCGCGTGGGTCCGTCCCTGTGGTGTGTATCCCTTTTGCTTATGTCTTTAGTTCACTTTGTTGGGGGCGCCCCTCGGGCTGCATCATCCCCAAGCCGCTCGGGCCTGACCCAGTGGCATGCATCCTTCCTGCATTTATCTACATTTGCCTTTCATGCTTAACCTGCCTGTGATGATCGCCTGCTCGATTGACACCTACCTTTGGAGCCACTCGCGCTGGCACGACGCTTGTGCATGGGTCCGTCCCTGCAACGTCGCTAAATGTGAGCGGTCGAGCTCTGACCCGCGGCAGCCCCGCAAGCGTCACCTCACCAGGCCCTCAGTGCCCTCACCACTCCCTTGGAGCAACCAATGGCCGGCCGGCAATCGTAATGGCAACCTGTGGTTTTCTCGTTTTGGTTTACAGGGACTACCCGAGGCCTAAAGCGGGAGGCATCGCGAGCTCTCTTTCTCCCTTGCTCGCGCGATCTGCTTGCATGTTAAAAGGGGGGCTCCTGAGCATCGCGACTCAGGAGCTCTTACTGGCTCTCCAGCCCTCACCCCTGGCCTTGCCCACGGCATCGCGACCTGGCATACCAGCGGCGGCTGAGCTCGCTCGAGGGCCGAGACCTGAGGACGTAGAGTGCAAAGGAGAGTACGAGGAGGGAGGGGAAGCTCGCGAGGTCCTAACTCAACTACTCCCCAGCTGTTGGCGCGCGGGCCTGGCGCCTCGCGAATGAACTACTCCTGGAACAGCTAAGTCTCACCCCTAGAACAGCTAATTGATGCAACACAAAACCTCCACTTGATGCGGCTCTGTAACGGCGACATTGCCTTCCTTTCTCACCTCTCGGCGGCTGCTTGGGCGCTAAAGGGGACCTCCTGAGCATCGCGCCTCAAGGGCTCTTACTGGACCTCGGGCCGCTCACCTCTTGGCCTTGACCATGGCATCGTGACCTGGCATACCAGCGACGGCTGAAGCCTACCTGGGGATCGGGACCTGTCAGCGTAGAGCGCCAAGTCGTCGTGAGGTTAGAAATGGAGAGCCAAGCCGGAACAGGACATGCATTCGCACCACTTCATGATGAGGATAGTATGAACAAAAGACATTGTGGACCCTTTACATGCCCCCACGGGGTGTTTTCTCAATTCCTCGCAGGGAACAAAAGGTGCAAATCCTAGGGAACCCTAACTACACACGCCCACATGGCCGACGCCATCATCAACAGTGGGCCACGGGAGGTCGACGCCAACCCCTTCCAGATCAGCCGCGCCGACGGCCCGATGCAGCCGCCTTGCTCTGAGCGCGTCGCGAGCTCGGGGGTACATAGCTGTTGTCGCTCGTCTCCGGAGTCGCGAAGAGATTGGGAGAGTCGCTGGACTCCCAAGCGTCGCTGCTACTGCCAGAGGAGCCGTTGAGGAAGCGGATGGCGGGCCTGGCCCCGGCCAAGTCGACGTCGTGGCTGCCTCCCCTGGGGCAGCACTCCAGGCGGCGGCCTTCAGCATCAAAGACCTTGAAGAACATCACGGAGGCGCCATCGTATTTAAAGTGAATCACGAGGGCACCCCTCGTTTGGCAGACCCGGGAGATCTCGCCCCAGCCTCGGGTCATGAAGATCTTGCCCGGAGCGATGACTTCAACCTCCGCTCCGGCCGTCGGAGCGCTGCAGTCGGCGTGCTGTAGCCAAAGCTCAAGAGGCCCTCTCGGCGGCATCTTGAAGGCGAAGGAGGAAGGGAAGCGGATCCAGGAGCTCGGAGGCACCGTAGCATGAAGCACGAGCTCGTGAGAGGAGCCCGCGGCATGGACACCAGGAGCAACGGCGCGCACCGCCGTGGCTCGACGGCCTCACCGACGGCGCGGGCGGCGTCGCTCGACGTCTCCTTCTTCAGGGCCCTCGGCCCGGGCGTACAGAGGAAGCGGGAACCCAGGAGGCGGCCGCTCGTACCAAGGCCTCGACGTCTCCGGCCCTGGAACCCCGTCATGGCGGCCGAGAACCGGCCGTTTCTTCGGCGAAAGCGGGTCAGGCCCTTCCCGGGGGGCCTTTCCTATCTCTTCGGCTGAGAACCGGCGGATCAGAGCCATGGGCAGCAAGATGGAGAAAGTATGGAGGAAGAGATGAACAATGGGTCGGCCTCCACGATCTCAGGTAATCATGACTCTGTTTGCATGTAGCAGGGTCTCGTCAAATCGGGCAGTTGCCGAGGCAGCGTGGGGAAGCAGAGACGCCCACATGTAGTCAAGTCACCACGCGTCGCCCAAGGCCGCAGGCTCTTGGGGGCCCGCGGCGCTCCGCACTTACCCTTTGGCTTCGCTGCTAAGCCAAGTCCGAGCGCGCCTTGGGCCTAGGGGCTACTGTCGGCGTTCTGGGAATGGGGGTCCCCAGACTTGCCTGCCTGCGGCCTGCTGCGTGGCTCAAGCAGGGGCCCAGTACGGCCCATCTTCATCAACCCAAACTCAAGACCCTCGCGAGGGGCCAAGCCTCGCGGGGCGGACGATGCAAGGCCTCCTCAGGGGCGGCCTCGCCAGGCAGGCTCGCGAGGAGGTGGAGAGATCAAGGCAGGGGGTACCTCGCGAGGTGCCCGTGACGTAAGCCATGACGATCAAGACCAGGCGGGCGCCAGGTGGGCGCCAGCCTGCGCAGTGTCCTCATTTCCTCATTGGTGCAAAGGGAGCAAGCACAGGCGCAGAGTACCGAGGCATCATGCAAAGGTTTCCATATTAGTGCAACGAGACCAAGACCAGCAGAGCGGCAGGACGGAGGTCACCGTGGAGCCCAAGACGGCGTCATCACCAGTGTACTAGCTGCCCCCCTTTAAAATGGCCGTTGTTGGCTCCCTTCCCGCTCAATATTTGGGAAGAGGACCAGGGCCTCTATAAATAGAGCTAGCCACCACAGTAGAAGGGGACCGAATCCTTCCCAAGTAGAACACCACACCAGCTCAAGAACACCCCTCGCGAGGCTGTTCTTCCCTTGTACTGTCCATCATCAGCCCCTGAGGCAATCCACCACACCACACACTGGATTAGGGTATTACACCACAACGGTGGCCCGAACCAGTATAAACCTCGCATCTCTTGTGTTGTTCATCGTGTTAGCTTAGATCCGCGGCGAGGCTTTGGGGTGTAGATCGGTAGGGAGAAGATCTTCGTGCGCACCCCAGTGTTCGAACCTTAAGGGTTTTGCCGGAACCCACAATCCGACAAGGACGCTGCGCACGCTGGCGCCTGCCTGGCGCCCGCCTGATCTTGATCGTCATGGCTCACGTCATGAGAGCCTCGCGAGGTTTGCCCTGCCTTGATTTCTCTGCTCCTCGCGAGGCAGCCCGGTGAGGCCGCCCCTGAGGAGGTCTGGCATCGTCCGCCTCGTGAGGCTTGGCCCCTCGCGAGGGTCTTGAATGCCTCACTGATGCAGATGGGCCGTACAGGCCTGCAGCACAGCCACGTTGTGGGCCGCAGGCAGGCATGTCTGCGGACCCCCGTTCCCAGAACGCCGACAGTATCCCCCGGGCCCAAGGCGCGCTCGGGCTTGGCTTCGAGGCGAAGCCAAAGGCCAAGTGCAGAGCACCGCGGGGCCCAAAAGCCTGCGGCCTTGGTCGACGCGTGGCGGTTGATTGGACGTGGGCGCCTCCGCTTCCCCATGCTGCATTGGAATCCGCCTGGCTATGCGGCCCCCGCAACCTACATAGTTATTCTTAGATCGCCCACGCCTTGCTTCCCCAATCCCTGTGCTTTCTCGAGACTTTGCTCCTCCTCTCCAATCTGACCTGAACCCTACCCGCTTCGTCGCCATGGCGCCGAAACAAGCAGACAAGGGGAAGAAGCCCATGTCTTCGCCAAGCGCGCCTCCGGCTGTCGAGCCTGCGGTCGGCCGATCCCTGGTGCTCAACGACGAGGCCATGGACAAGGTGCATCCAATGCTTGCTTCTAGCTTCAACGAGTGGGGGAAGACGGTGTCTTGGCCGGCGTCTCGTGCTCGCATTGCCCGGTCAGCCACCGAGGTCCCAACCTTCATCGATGCCCTTTGGGCTGGCCTGATTCCTCCTTTCTCTGCCTTCTTCAACGCGGTGCTTGAGCATTATCAGATCCACATGCTGCATCTCGACCCTCAATCCGTGAATCTCCTTGCCGTCTTTGCCTTTGTGTGTGAAGCCATGGTGGCCATCGCTCCTTTTGTGGCCCTCTTCCGCCATTTCTTGTCATTGCATCTGATTGACCCTTGGCAAAGCTCGAGGTGCGTGAGCTTCTAGGCCGTGGCTGCAACGGCGGGCGCAGGGATCGACTTCAAGCTTCCTCCATCCATGAACGAGTTTCGGACACGGTGGGTGTTTGTCAACGCCGGTATGCTCAGCCCTCTGCTCCATGCCCCGTCAGCGCCTGCCGTTTCCCACTCCGGCTGGGGCCACGAGTGGCTCATGAGCCCCCGTCTGGCTCAGGCTGAGGAGGCTGAAGGACCGCGGCGTGACCGTGCCTATGGTGGTAAAGGAGTTCATCAAGCGCCGGGTCGCTCCGCTTCAGCGCCATTCTCGCCTGATGTGGACCTTGCTCAGCAGTCAGGAGCATATGAGCTTTCAGGAGTCCGGGCTCCCCCTTGGGACGCAACAGACGGTGCTCGAGGTGCTGACAGGTGTCCCTTCGCCGGACGACTTGCCTGGGAAGAACTGTCTGCTGTACCGCTGCAAGAACAAGGCTGAATTTGTAGGGAGCATGCCTCCCTTTGACGAGTGGGGACTACGCCCAGACGACCTGGTGGGGTCCCGCGAGAACCCTGTCAGCGTGGTTCCCTTCTTCGTCGCCGGCGCCGAGCTCGTCCCAAATGTGGGTGCAGGGGGACGAGCGCCACCCGAGGCTGGCGGCACGAATGCTGATGTGCGGGCGCCGCCTGGGGCTCCTGGGGCGTCGTCCTCAGGAACCCGCGGTTCTGGGACGTCGGTCGCTGAGACGATGCAGCATGCGGCTCCTGAGGCTAAAACTCCGGAGGCCTCGGGAGGTCGTGGTGAGACGGCGCCCGACTGTTCTCCACAGCCGGGCACCCCTGAAGTTGTTCTCCCGAGCATTTCTCCGGCCGCGCCCCGTACTGGCCGCCACGTTCAACGCTTCGGCCGACTTTGTGTGGACTTCGAGGAACTCCGTAAGAGGAAAGGATCTCCGAGCGGCAGCGGTATCTTCGGGCCGTTGAAGCGATGAAAGTACATCGCCGTCGACGAGTAAGTACTACACCTTGTGATTTCTTGATTGCCGCTTTCCTCCCTGACGCTGGCTCTCCAGGACCCCTTCCGCCAGGGCCGCTGAGTCCCCCGAGAAGCAATCCCCGCCTTCTTCGGCACCCCCATCGGCCTTGAGCATCCCGAGCCTGCATGCCGCGCCTGGAGCTGGGCCGGTCGAGGGGGTGCGCTCGCCTTCATGGTGCTTTGAATCTGCGGCTCCGTCGCCCTTCCTCCACGGCCTGGCTTGGAGCTTGGCGGGCGTTCCTCGGACTCCTCCTCTGGTCTTGGACAGCAGCTGGCTGGCTTCGGTCTTCAGTTCCTCCTCAAGAAGCGGGCCCCGACCGGCCGGGGCCCCTCGTGAGGTCGGGCTGGCACCTGGAGCGGCACCAGCCCCCAGCCCCCTGCTGAGAGGGGGTGCGCCGCTTCACGTCCCGCCCGCAGCCCCCGTGGCGGAGGACGAGGTGGGCCACGCACTTGACTATGAGCACGAACGAAGCATCGTCCGTCACGAGCTCTTCCAGGAGGCGATGAGCGCGATGAACCGACTCGGCAGTGAGCGTGCGGACGTCGACGCGTGCCTCAAGGCTGAGGGTCTTCGGCTGGGAGGAATGGCGTAAGCTGAAGGTGGCCATTAACCTTGGCTGCCATCAGCGCGATCTCGACAACGCGAAAGTCAAGGCGTCCCTCGAGATTTCTCGTGAGGCTTGCTCTCGAGCTCTGGAGGAGGCTCGCGAGGCTGACCGCCGTCGTGAGGCTGCGGAGAAGCGCGTGTGGGAGCTCCAGGCCTGGAGTGCGTCCCTGGAGCAGCAGGTGGAGGCGCGCCAGGCCGCCCTTGCATCGCTAAGGGGGACGCCCGCCGAGGAAGAAGAGGTCCGGAGGCGTGAGGAGGCGTTGGCTCTGCAAGCCATGGAGCGCAGCCTCGAGCTTGAGCAGCTGGAGACTTGGGAGTGTCAAGTTGCCCAAGCAGAAGATGCCGTTGGGACTCGCAAGGCCAAGGTCCAAGAAGAGGTCGACCGCCGGGTGGCCGTGGTTTGCGCGGATCTCGAGGGTTGGCACGACCTGAAGTTGAAGCTTGCGGAGATGGAAGCTGCGGGCAGGACGGCTGCCCTTAGGCCCAGGTTAGCTGAGGCGAAGAGGCACGAGGAGGCCTCGGCTGCCGCCCTGGTCACAGCGCAGGCGGACTTGGCCTCCGCCCGCGCCGAGCTGCTTTCTCTTTAGAAGCGGGTAGCTGACGCCGAGCTCGTTGCGCGGCAGAACGGGGAAGAAGTGCTCCAGCGGCGGACGCTGGAGCGCGTGCATGCTCCCATGCTTCAGGACCTTCGGAAAAGGGCCAACACCGCCCTAGGCCATATTTGTGATGAAGACGCCCCTCATCCCCACGCAGACGACTACGCCAGCCACCTCTGCTTCTTCACCGACGTGGTGACGCCCCTAGAAGCCCGGTCTGATAGAGCTCGCCAGCTCGTGGAAGAGAGGAGCCGGGGCCTGCTCGGGCGCGCGTTCTCTCATGTCTTCAGTCATCTCCGGAACACCTTCCCCGACTTTGACTTCGCCGCCGCCATTTCCCCCGTACCGCAGGCCATCCGGGGTGACTTGGCGCGGTGGGTGGAGGACAACATGGATGCGCTGGTCAGAGCCTTTGCTTCCGACGACGACGCGGTGGTAGTCGTTGCAGACGAAGGCGATGTGGTTGACGATGGCGATGCCGGCGTTGGTGAGGGTGGAGGCGATGCCAACGATGGTGACAGCGATGCCAACGGTGCGTCTGAAGACGGCGAGGAGGACGCGGCGAGCGACATATCTGGATGATCCCGCGCTCCCTTCTTGTTTTGCCCTGTATGCAAAAACTTGGGTGTGGCCCCTAAAGATTGTGAGAGCATTTTCAGAGGGGGGCCCTCGTGTAAACGAACCGCTGTTTTTATTTCCTTATGCCAAGCTGGGTATGCACTTCGGAGAATCCGTGGGTCCGGCGGCAAGTTTGCCGCTGCGGCTTACCTTAGTTGAGTAAGCTCCCGTGCTGGGTCGTGAGATCGTGAGCTCCTGAGGAACTCCTGGGGAGTCTGCTGGCTTACCCGAGAGGGCTTCGCGAGAATCCGGCGCCGGCGTGGTGCCGGCGCGCGCGGAGCGTATGCTGCGCCCGGCCCCGCTCGCGAGGGAGAGGCAGCAATTGTGCGCCTCGTGGTAAGGCAAGAACTAGACAGCAAGAAATCACTCAACGAGAAAAGGCACCCCCCGCACATGTCAATGAAAATTCAACTCCAACTTAAATCCAAATCCAGAAGGCAAGGCTACAGAAAAGAGATCCAAAGCAAATGGCCGCGTCCGGCGCCTAGTATAGTCTTCAGGTCTTCGAGTCTTCTCACCAGCGCGGAGCTAAGTGCTGCCACTAGGCGTGGGAGGGAGCCCCCGAGGCCCGAGGGCGGCTCTCCGGAGACTCCGGGGCGTGTACAGCCCCACTCATTATTACATGAGAGTGTCACGGGCGGCGATCTTCACAGGCACTGGGCCTTCTTCACAGGTACCGGCCTTGCTTCATATCGCCAGACGAGGGCCCCGCCTTGCGCCACCCTCGACCACCTTTGGGCCGACCGGCAACCAGGACGACATAAAGGGGGGAAAGGGGACGCTAGCGGCGCCCTCGGCGACCACGGGTCCTCTACCGGGGGTAGGCTTTTCAGCACCTCCCCAGCAGAGGGCCTACCTCTGGGGGGCTTTGCTCCGTGTGACGCGGGGAAGGATCTGGTTCGCGACCCCTCTCCTGCAGCCCCCAGTGCGATCCTCCTAATGGAAGAGACGTCGCCGAGCTAGGGCCGCTAGCCGCTGTGGTGACCTGATCTCCCTGTGAATCATGGTTAGCGTAAGCTTGCTCCTGAGGGAATTAGCGGTACCCTGTAGTTGTTGTTGCAGGCGCGGTCGTCGTGGTTCCGCGTCGGCTCCCGGAAGGCCTCAGCTTCTAGCGCCTCTTCTTCCCAGCCTTCTCTGAGGAACGAGCCAGGGTCGTCTACCGGCGTGTACTCTTGGTCCATCATGCGGGGCACGTAGGCTTCCGGGGTTGTTACCCCGAGCACCTCGTCGTAGTGCCCCACACTCCACATTACCCGGCCCAGCGCGGCATCCTGAGGATGGTAGCGCGACGTCTCTCTAGGACCATGGGAGGCGACGCTTGTGCCCATGCTCGTCGCAGGCGGCACGGGGGCGGCGGGGCCTCTGGCGCCGCCGGCCATGCTGGTGTCGACAAAGCCCCCGGGCACTCCTGAGGGCGCGTGGTTGCGGCGAGGCCCGTCGTGAGATCCCGTAGTGGCATGAGAAGGAAGCAGATAGCAGAAGGGCGGTGCTCCCAACGCTGCCGCATCTAGCAGCTCAGCGACGCGTTCCAGCAGTGCATCCTGGCCGCTCTCCATCAATCGGCACCGCAGCAACTCCCGCGCCACTGTGAGCATGGCCCGCATGTTCGCCTGCTCCCGCCATGTGTGTGGCGCCGTTGCTGCGGCGTGGCTTGTGGCCCTTGCAGCGGCTCGCGCTTGTCGTGCAGTGAGGGTGGACGGCGCCCCACCACGCCGCCCGCGCCCTGTGGCGTTAGGCGGCGCTCGGGCCGCCTTGAGCGCGGGGTTGAGGTCTTCATGGGCAGGTGGTGCCGCCTGGGCTGGCCAGGCTGGCCAGCGATCGGAGTCGGCCCTCGGGTCGCCGGACATCGGGTCCGCGGAGCGGCGGCAGGTCGATTGGTGGGGAAGAGGCTCCGGCGCACCCCAACCTGGCGCGCCAAATGTCGGATCACGGGTTCCGGCAAAACCCTCAAGGTTAGAACACTGGGGTGCATGCGAAGATTTCCTCCCTACCGATCCACGCCCTAGCTCGCTAAGATCTCGCGGACGAACTCGACGAACTCACAGCACAAAGGACGCGAGATTTATACTAGTTCGGGCCACCGTTGTGGTGTAATACCCTACTCCAGTGTGGTGGTGGTGGATTGCCTCTTGGGCTGATGGTGAACAATACAAGGGGAAGAACAGCCTCCTGAGGTCGAGGTGTTCTTGTGCTCTACGAACTTGTGGGTGTGAGGATGGAGTGGATCCAGTCCAAGATGAGTTGTCCCTACTGTGGTGGCTAGTTCTACTTATATAGGCCCTGGTCCTCTCCCCAAATATTGAGCGGGAAGGGAGCCAACAACGGCCAATTTGAAAGGGGACAGCGAGTACAGCTTATCCTGACAAAAGCGGTCTTTGTCTGCGAAAGGCTCTGGCGGTGACACCGTCTTGGGCTCCATGGTGACCTCCGTCCTGCCGTCCTGCTGGTCTTGGTCTCGTTGCACTGATATGGAAACATTTGCTTGATGCCTCGGTACCCCGCGCCTGCGCTTGCCTCCTTAGCACCAAAAAGGAAACAAGGACGCTGCGCGCGCTGGCGCCCGCCTGATCTTAATCGTCATGGCTCACGTCATGAGAGCCTCGCAAGGTTTGCCCTGCCTTGATTTCTCCGCTCCTCGTGAGGCAGCCCGTTGAGGCTGCCCCTGAGGAGGTCTGGCGTCGTCCGCCTCGCGAGGCTTGGCCCCTCACGAGGGTCTTGAATGCCTCGCTGATGAAGATGGGCCGTACAGGAGTTAATCATAAGTGGGATGCTTGTCCAAGTAAGGACAACGCCCAAGCACCGGTCCACCCACATATCAAATTATCAAAGTACCGAACGCGAATCATATGAACATGATGAAACTAGCTTGACGATAATTCCCATGTGTCCTCGGGAGCTTTTCCTTCATATAAGAGTTTGTTCAGGCTTGTCCTTTCTTACAAAAAGGATTGGGTCATCTTGCTGCACTTTATTTACATTTGTTACTTGTTACCCGTTACAAATTATCTTATCACAAAACTATCTGTTACCTATAATTTCAGTGCTTGCAGAGAATCCCTTACTGAAAACCGCTTGTCATTTCCTTCTGCTCCTCGTTGGGTTCGACACTCTTACTTATCGAAAGGACTATGATAGATCCCCTATAATTGTGGGTCATCAACTGCCGCCGAGGAGTACATCGTCGCCCTCATCGCTATCGTCTCGCTCTTTTGTATACATTGCCACATGGCCCTCACCGTCCTTGAAATCTCCCACTCATTGTCAAACCAAGTAAGGATCTCCTTCAACCTGCCTGGTCGCCGCTGGCGATCTGCCCGATTCGCTGCTGCATCCTCTCCATAGATGTCCTTCTGAGAGGTCCGGTCCTAGCTTTGGAAGATGGGAGGAGAGACGGTGATTTTGCAATATAGAAGAGGGAGAGGCGAGACAATGGTTTTGCAATGGAGAAGATGGAGAGGAGAGGGGGTGGTTTTGCAATGGAGAAGAGGGAGAGGCGAGACGGTGGTTTTGGAATGGAGATGATGGAGAGGAGAGGAGGTGGTTTTGCAATGGAGAAGAGGGAGAGGAGCGTGCGACAGCGACTTAGGATTGGACGAGAGGGCCGCCGCGGTGTGACTAGATCAAAATCAAAATCAAGTCTCCCTTTTATTTTGGGTCATAATTTACCATGATTTTCACAAATAAAATATATGTTATACGTTGCAAAAATAATATAATTTGAAAATACATTCAGATACGAACCAAATAATACATTTTTTTGTGACATGCATTCACATTTTGCTTGTCAAATACAGTACGTGGTCAAACTCTGACCCAAAATACGCAAAAAAAAATTATGACCAGCGCCGCTCCTCTCCTCTTAAAGCACCGCCGCTCCTCTCCTGTTCCAGTCTAAATCCAGCGCTGCTCCTCTCCTCTTCCATTTCAAAACCACTGCCCCTCCTCCCCTGTTCCAATCCAAAACCAGCATCGCTCCTCTCCTGTTCTAATCCAAAACCAGCGCCGCTCCTCTCCTCTTCCATTCAAAAACCACCGTCGATGAGTGAAGGTGATGTGGAGAAGTAGATCGATGGAGGAGTACAACCGATACGTGAGGATCGCAGACGGCGACCCTGTGAAGCTAGCTAGGATGTCGGAGATATAGTCTTGGTTTGACAACAAGGACCAACTAGCGACAACGGCAACATCCATGGCCAAATATCTGCAACAGAGCGAAAAGGCAGCGATACTCCTGAAGGGAGTCGCGCCGGAGTACATAGAGCTGCTCCTGTGGGCCATGGAGCAAAGAGATTCACCGAATCCGATCGTGAGGCAACAGTGGTGGGAGTATCGATCCCAGATGGAGCATCCACCAGAGATTGAAGGATCGAGCATCTACAGGGTGTCGTTTGTGAGGGTGCCGTGCTAGAGCGAGCCGGTGGAGTCTTCGTCGATCGAGCCCAACTGCAAGCGGAGAAAAGCAGTTGGCCCGACGATGCTTCCTCGCCATCCTCTCCCTCGTCGTTCACATCGTCTCATGGGGCGGCTGTCTGCCGCCGAGGAATAGGAGGGGACTGCCCCCCAGCCCAATAGTCGGGCAGGTTGTGAATTGTCAGGAGGAGCTTAGGGTTGTCAGTATTTGCAGGTTGTGAATTGTGTATTTTGAGAGTACTTTGAGATATGAATGTCTTTTGAATTTCAGATTTGCAGTACTGAGCATATGAAGTATTCTATGAATTGTAGAGATCTATTTTTAGCACTTAAAAAATGTAGTTTCATAGGAGTATAAAAGTGCAGACAATGTGATTCTCAGAGAAGAAACTACAAGTTTCAGTTTCAGATAAGAAACTGCAAGTTCAGTTTTAGATAAGAAACTGCAAGTTTCAGAGGCAGAGCATTTACATTAACACGCCCTTTTCAAACAGGGATAACATCATGTTGGAAGTTTTATTCATGGTCGAAAATGGAACTACCAGCCAGTTAGCATCATGCTGATCAACATTCATGCATAGCACATCTTCATATGATGCAAAGTCAAAAAGATATGCTATTTTCAAAATGCCCACACAATGTCGAGTGTGCGAAAAATAGAGAAAACGAGGGATGAAGGTTTGGCAAGTGTTGGACGAGTGTGCATAGATGACAATGGGGACCCACATTTCAATAATGGCAGAGGCAAAAAAAATTTGGAGATATTTTCCCTGCATCAGGTGGAACCGAACCCGGGCGGAACAACGGTCGGGTAGTGTCACTTGGCCACTGGGCTAGTTCGGTAGTTTCGGCAGAATAAGGCGCTGTTGTCGGTGTCAAAACCGGCGGATCTCGGGTAGGGGGTCCCGAACTGTGCGTCTAAGGTCGATGGTAACAGGAGACAGGGGACACGATGTTTACCCAGGTTCGGGCCCTCTCTATCGTGGTAATACCCTACTTCCTGCTTGATTGATCTTGATGAATATGAGTATTACAAGAGTTGATCTACCACGAGATCGTAATGGCTAAACCCTAGAAGTCTAGCATGTATGATTATGATTGCCTCTACGGACTAAACCCTCCGGTTTATATAGACATCGGAGGGGGCTAGGGTTGTACAAAGTCGGTTACAGAGAAAGGAATGTTCATATCCGAACGCCAAGGAGAGTCCCATCCGGACATGGGAGAGAGTCTTCTGTCTTGGACCTTCATGGCGGATCAGTCCGGCCCATGTTACACAGACCGGACGCCCGAGGACCCCTTAATCCAGGACTCCCTCAGTAGCCCCTGAACCAGGCTTCAATGACGATGTGTCCGGCGCGCAGATTGTCTTCGGCATTGCAAGGCGGGTTCCTCCTCCGAATACTCCAAAGCAACCTTCGAACACAGAAAACGTGTCTGGCTCTGCAAAACAAGTACCACACACAACCGCAGAGAGTATAATATTTCACGAGTCCAATCTGCTGACAACTTTTGTAGCGCGACATCACGTCCCTGCTCGGCCATTATTTCGAACCATCTTTTAGCATGCCGCTCCACGTTTCGAGATGCAGTTTTATTGGCACGTCTTGTCGAAGCAGAGATCGTGTCCCCTTATCGCGGGATTCTCATCAATACGGGCATGGGTAATCCAACTGTGCCATCTGCACGGCCCTTGGGGAATAGGCGAGTTTTAAGGCCAGTGGGGAGGCGCTTGATATTCGCTGCCTTTATAAGGAGATAAGGATTCACCCCTTTCACCCATGCCTTCTCTCTCTCTGCCCACCCATTCTCGAGCTCCAGCGCCCAACTTCTCATCCTTTCCGCCTCAAGAAAGCACTCCAATGATGTCCGGATCCGGAGCGCAGGGCAAGTGGATGGTATCCTCTGTCAAGGAGAAGGACATCACCAAGCTCCAGGAGGCCGGGTATTTGGCCAAGGAAGTCGCCCACCGGGTTCCGGCAAAGGGGCAGATCATCCCCACCCCGGAGCCCCATGAGAGGGTACTGTTCATCCCCCACTTCGTCCCGGTTTGGGATTTCCTCTCCACCCATTCGTCCGCGGACTCATGTTCTACTACGGGCTGGATTTCCACGATCTGGCCCCCAACTCCTTCCTCAACATCTCGGCATTCATTGTCATGTGCGAGGCCTTCCTCCGCATCTCACCCCACTTCGGACTGTGGTTAAAGATCTTCAATGTGAAGCCGAAGGTGGTGGATGGCCAACACGCAGAATGCGGAGGTGCCATGGTGAGCAAGATGCCCAACGTCATACGGCCCAAGGGTACCTTTGTGGAAACTGTCAAAGGGTGGCAACAGCAGTGGTTCTACATCACAGAGCCCCGCGACGCCACCTGGGCCGCACTCTTGAATTCAGGTCTGGGGCCCCAATGCGGCTCACCTCCTGGCTAGAGAAGGGCCTGGACTGGGCCTCGTCGGACGAGCTAACAGCGCTACAGATGCGCATCAAGAGCATGGTCGACAAGAACATCAAACTTGTCAATGTGATCCAGGTGATGCTTTTTCGCCGGATCCTTCCTAGCCAAAGCCGGACCTGCAATTTGTGGGAGTTCGATCCGGCCAAGCACCAGACCCTGCAACAGTTCTTCGGCGTTACGCACGAAGGCATTTGGAAGGTGCTCTTCAAGGCCAATGAGACGTGGTCGAAGGAGACCGAAGACCGCAGGTACAACCTGACCCATCTCGCCAGTCCGCTAAGTTTTTTCGTGTTTTCAAGGTGTATCCTTTACTTGTACACTCAAGGAGAATGTCTGAGCTTCCCCATCTTACTTTTTCAGGGCTGGACAAAGAAAGTGGAGCAGATCAAGTTTCCGGCTCCACTGCCCGAAGACCCAGAAATCCCGCTTCTCACGAAGATGCTGGTTCCGGCGCCCTACCAGGCGCCGGAGAAGAAGGCCAAGACGAAGGCCAAGGGGACCAGAGGTGGCCTCCGCCATAAGGGCACTTCGGACGTGATGTCCGAAGACGTCGAAACCCACTCCCCTCCCGCCACCGACGAGGAGGAGGAGGAGGAGGAAGAAAGCAACTCCCACCCGAGAGGGAAGGAAGAAGAGGGCGGCCTCCACGCGTCTGGAGGCCGAAGCGTCCAAGAAGGGGAGATCCTCCCTCGCGGATGACACCGCGCTGGATACTGACAGCACCTCGGAGTGGCGCCCCAGGGATAAGCCCCTGGCCAAATCGTAAGTACTCGAAGGCACTGACGCACTCATATGTCCAACTTCTTTACTTCATAGTTTTAATGTGTTGAATCACGCACTACAGTCCGGCCTACGACAGCCCCCAGCGATCCTCATCCTCAGGGGGTTCACTGGATCCGAAGGAAATGGACAGTGAGTCCCTTCTGATGGCCTCCTCTCCCGAAGCTACGGACGACGCCGAGGTGTTGTCCCGAAGGAACTGCCCGGGCCAGGGAGAGGTACAGGAGGCCATCAGGGTGGTGCCAGAGGGTAGTACCTCGGCCACCGGACACATGGGGGAGCAAGTCCCCCCGGAGACTGGCGATGGGGGGCGTATCCAATTTGGGCCCCAGACGAATACTATTCCGGAGGCCCATATGGCTCCGGAATCGGGCAAGCAGCCTCCTTCGAAAGAACAAGGTGCGCCTATCCCACCGTTGACCTCTGTCCATCCAGAGGCACCGGATACTCTAGTGGAAGCGCTGCGAAGTGCTTCCATTGTTCAAGAACACCGTACTCTCATGGGTACGGTGGTTGAGAGGGTTCAGTCTATTAAGAGCGGGGTGACCGAAGCCTGCACCAGCCTTCTAACAGGCTTTGAGGTAAGCGACGCAATTATATAAAAAGAATGTCACAGTATAGACAGTAGCCCCTGAGACTTTGTCCGGTGTTTGGAAAGAAAAGCCGGACAGAGGATCAAATAATTTCGCAGGAGACTAACCACACATGTCTATGTGAATAAGCAGGCGTCGTTGCTGGTTGCGACCTCTCATGCTGCCGAAGTCTCCGGACTGAAGTAGAGTCTGGAGCGAGCCGAGGAAGAGCTCGGCCGAGTAAAAAAGCAGCTGGAGGACAAGCAAGGTATGTAATGACCTATTCAGATATAGAGAGATATGAATTGTTTGTGTTGATCACATGATAATTTGTAGGAGCGGCGTCCGTGGTGGAGACCCTCAAGGACGCGCTGGCCGAAGCCCAGAAGAAAGCGGCGGAAGAACAAGCCGCCCGAGAAAAGAACGAGGCCAGGGTTGAGGAAGTCCAGCAGGAACTTCAGGACGCCGTGAAGAAATGCAAGTCCTTGGAGCGCAAGATTGCGGACCAAGAGTCCGAACTTGCTAAGGCCCAGCAAAGTGCACAAGAAGCCTGAGTTGAAGCACAGGGCGCCCTCCAATTAATCTAGGAGGCCAGGAAGATCGCGGCGGGTAAGACTTTTATTATGCAGAGCAAATACGTGAAGAAAAGGTACCTCTTATTGACCCGGATTTGGAGTTCTCCCGGGGCGTTTGCGGATTTGCCGCGCAGTGTTGCAGACGCTGCCGAGTTCTTCCGAGCGGAAGAAGGGAGCTCAATGGAGAAGCTGTTCTAGTCGCAATATCTTGCGTCAGAGCATCCGATGCCCTTTAGCGATCAGCTAAAACAGCTGACCGAACTACATAGGGTGGCTGAATTGGCCATGAAGGATTTGATAATCCGTTTATGGCCAGTCGAAGCCATACCCAGCAGCTACTTCGGCCTCGTGAAGCGGCTGGTCAATGCCTGCCCCCTGCTTGATGCCATCAAGCAGTCGGTCTGCATCGAAGGTGCGCGGATGGCCTTCGCCCGTGTCAAGGTGCGGTGGGCGAAGATGGACGTCGTCAAGCTCGCGACCGAGGGACCGCCCGCGGGCAAGGAGCACCGCACGCCCGAGCGGTATTTTGATGATGTCCTGAAGGGATCCCGCATTGTAGAGGGCCAGTTTTCAAAAGACATTATCTTTGAATGAAGATATTCATGTTATCCCTCCTTTATTATGGAACAATGCCGTTATGTAATATAATGCTTGTTATTTTTAAAATTTTACCTCCTGTGCGGCCGTTTTGTTAAATCTGAGAGTTGGCCAGTCGTCGGCTTCAGCCCCCGCTAGGTAGTACGGGGGTGTTCGGGATGGAATCTAAACACTCTTGATCCAAAAGTTTGGTCCTTGAAGGAGGTGTTTAGCGCAACGAACCAGGCAATCGGACTATGTGGCTTTATCACCCTCACTTAGCCATAGGAGTTTGACAAATAGAAATGTAGGCGCAGCCCCTAGCTAGTATTTAATCCAGACTAGGGTGCTGTAGACACCTGATCGGGTGAAGGCCGATTCGTCGCACTAGGCGGAAAAAAACGCAAAAGATTTTGAACCTCCGAATAGCTGACCAGCTCTTGCCGCATCATGACAGTCAGTTTTCGGCTTTCTCTACTGAGGTGTTTGCTCAGATAAACCATAAACACAATCGCAGTAGTTCTCCCTTTACTACCCTAGTCGATAGAACGGAACATAAGGTAGCAAGCACAGGAGCCGGGCAACCCAACTATTGACCAAAGACATGATTCGGAGCCGATGCATATAATGCTAAAATTCGGGGTGCCGAACTGTACTGTAAAAGTGTTCGGACTTTGTTGCCCTAGTACAGAGCGCAATGAAGCCCCTGGCGAATTTAAAGCGTACCAAAGTGTACGGGTGCAATCGATAAGAATAGCAAAATAAAATGAAGTAGTAAGCTAGTGCCACATAAGTTGGGCCGCAAGCTGTTTCCATTATAATTTGATTAATACGTCAAAGCGTATTTGTACAAATAGTGTGATAAGCAACCGGGCTATTTAACATGCCAAGATCAAGGTGGGGCTGCGTGCGGGTCCTGAAAACAGGTAGAATGATCGTTGAGAAGAACATCTAGAGATTCCTTCGCACGTGTATGCTGCTTGCCGCCTTGGTATATCCATCCTTCGAAAGGACCGATGATCAGGCCGTCGGGAGGGGCCTGTAGAAAGGAAACCTGAAAAGGATTAAAAGAAAAAGAAAGGTATGTGTGCCCAGGGAAGGTCGAGCCGTACTATGGGCCACAATCTAGTTATGCCCCTGTCTCCGCCCATGGTATTTTGAGTGCGTAGTTATGTGCGCGCGGTACGTATGTCGCCATTTGGTCGGGACTGAGACGGAGGCCGAATTGCTAGTCCGACTCCTGACGAGCTGGAATGTCCTTCTGCAGAGTAGTCCGGACTCGTTTGACAGTGTCCGGGAGCTTGGCCGCCGAATTAGAGTTCTGCTTGACAAGGTCGCTCTGTACTTCTGCTGCTAGGGCTGCGGTGTCCTCCTCGGGACAAAGGGAGCGCTCCGTGTTTCCATTGACTGTTATGACACCACGTGGTCCGGGCATCTTGAGCTTGAGATAAGCATAGTGTGGCACCGCATTGAATCGAGCGAATGCGGTTCGTCCGAGCAGTGCGTGATAGCCACTGCGGAAGGGGACGATATCGAAGATCAACTCTTCGCTTTGGAAGTTGTGCGGAGATCCGAAGACGACCTCCAATGTGATTGAGCCCGTGCAGCAGGCCTCTACACCTGGTATAAATCCTTTAGAGGTAGTTTTTGTGGTCTTGATCCTTGATGGATCGATGCCCATTTTGCGCACTGTATCCTGATAGAGCAGGTTGAGGTTGCTGCCACCGTCCATGAGGACTCGCGTGAGGTGGAATCCATCAATTATTGGGTCAAGGACCAGTGCGGCTGAACCGCCATGACGGATACTGGTCGGGTGGTCCCTGTGATCGAAGGTGATCGGGCAGGACGACCATGGGTTGAATTTTGGGCGACTGGCTCTATCGCATAGACGTCCCTGAGCGCGCGTTTGTGCTCCCTCTTGGGGATATGGGTAGCGTATATCATGTTCACCGTTTTGACCAGAGGGGGAAACTTCTTCTGTCCTCCTGTGTTCGGTGGACGGGGCTCCTCATCATCGTCCTCACTTTGCAACCCCTTCTCCTTGTTCTTGGCATTTAACTTGCCGGCCCGTTTAATGACCCAACAGCTTCTGTTGGTGTGATTGGCTGGTTTATCGGGGGTGCCGTGTATCTGACATGGACGGTCGAGGATGCGGTCCAAGCTGGATGAGCCCGGATTGTTCCTTTTAAATGGCTTCTTTCGCTGGCCGGACTTGGAGCCACTGAATCTGGCGTTGACCGCCGTGTCATCGGTATTGTCACCGTTGTTTCGATGCTTGTGTCTGTTGCGTCGGGGCTTGCCGTTGCTATTTCTTGCTTCAGAGGTGCCAGGTTTGCTTGCATTGTTATTGCTACGGGCTAGCCAGCTATCTTCGCCCGTGCAAAAGCGGGTCATAAGTGTTGTGAGGGCTGCCATGGACTTCGGCTTTTCTTGGCCGAGGTGCCGAGCGAGCCATTCGTCGCGGATGCTGTGCTTAAAGGCCGCTAGGGCTTCGGCGTCCGGACAGTCGGCGATCTGGTTCTTTTTAGTTAAGAACCTAGTACAGAATTTCCTGGCTGACTCTCCGGGCTGTTGGACTATGTGACTTAAGTCGTCGGCATCCAGAGGTCGGACGTATGTACCTTGGAAGTTGTCGAGGAAGGCGTCTTCCAAGTCCTCCCAGCTGCTAATGGAGTTTTCGGGCAGGCTGTTCAACCAGTGCCGAGCTGGTCCCTTGAGTTTTAGCGGGAGGTATTTGATGGCATGAAGATCCTCACCGCGGGCCATGTGAATATGGAGAAGAAAATCCTCAATCCATACCGCGGGGTCTGTTTTCCCATCATATGATTCGATGTTCAAGGGTTTAAACCCTTCTGGGAATTCATGCTCCATTACTTCATCAGTGAAGCAAAGGGGGTGTGCGGCGCCTCTATATCGGGCCAAGTCGCGACGTAGCTCGGATGGAGTCCGTCTGCGGTTTTCGGCCTGGGCGTGGTTATGTTTGTCACATCCGGCTAGATGGCCGTCGTCGCGCGTCGGGGCACACCCCCGCGATCCGTAGATCGATCTGGTCTGACCTGCTCTATTGTCCAGGTCCTGCCACGAGTCATATGTGTAGCCCTGAGCTGTTATGTCTCTGCCTTTGCGGCGAGGTAGTATGGGTTGGTGTTCGGCTTGAGTTGTTGCTTTGTCCCGGCCACGTGGTGGTCGGCCAGCCGCATTACGCGCTGATGGTACAGGCTCCAGCGCCTCGTCATCAAATTGAGGTAACAATTTGCGCTTCGGGTAACATTTGGTTGGGCGCTCGAGGCTGTATTCCTCGGTTGCCAGGACATTAGTCCACCTATCATTGAGCAGATCTTGATCAGCTTGAAGCTGCTGCTACTTCTTTTTCAGGCTCCTTGCAGTGGCAATTAGCCGGCGCTTAAAGCGCTCCTTCTCGAGAGGTTCCTCAGGCACGATAAAGTCCTCGTCGCCGAGGCTCACCTCGTCCTCGGAGAGTGGAAGGTAATTACTGTCCTCCGAGTCTTCATTTACGGCCTGTTCATCAGGGCTAACTTGCTCATCTTCCCGATCATCCTGTCCAGAAGTTGGCTCGACGGGGTGTTCTCTGTCTTCTGCATCGTCCGGAGTGTTGTTGTCTCCTGTGCCGGTATTCCTGTCTTTTCCACGGCGTGATTTAGAGTGGCGCCGCTGAGTCGGCGCTTTGGCTATATCTCAAGAGGTTTATCCTCTATTGGATCTTCCTTGTCATCGCCGTTAGTTTCTTTGGGTGTATCCACCATGTACACGTCATACGAAGAGGTGGCCGTCCAGTGTCCGATAAACGATGGGTTTTGGGCCTGCTCTTCTCCGGCATCGTCGTCCATACCGTTGATGTCTTCGGAGCCGTAATCGAGCATGTCAGTTACCCGACAGTGGCTATAAAGTGGGTGGTGGGTGGGACGTAGAATTCCCTGCTCTCAGCCCCTAGTCCGGGCTGGGCGTAGTTCGGACGTTGCTCCTCTGTAATGACAAGGGATCGCATTAAGTCTAGAGCCTCGCTTAAAGGCGAGGATTTGCCAGGGAGAAGAGAGTCCATGGAGTACGGCGTGAGGCAGACTCCTGGGCCGATCTCGCGTGATGCTGACTCCGAGGGTTCGGAACCAGTGTCCGGAGAAGAGTCCAGCTCCATGATGGTTGCCAGCGACAATACTTCCCCTGGCTCTCCCGTAATGGGCCTAGTGGCCGCAGATAGTCCGGCGGGCTCAG
Source organism: Triticum aestivum (assembly GCF_018294505.1). NCBI lineage: Eukaryota > Viridiplantae > Streptophyta > Magnoliopsida > Poales > Poaceae > Triticum > Triticum aestivum. The sequence continues at coordinate 206,985,253 of NC_057808.1, forward strand.
GAAACCCGTCTTCGGACCTGGCGATACACTCCGGATCTAAGGCCAGAGCGGTGGTTGGGGTCGCGAATCCTTGGAAGATCGAGTCTCCCCGGATATCGGCGACATAATCCAGATTTTAAAACTAATTTGGTGACCTGGGGCGTAGCTGTCGATCTGCTCTAGATGGCCCAGTGAGTTGGCCTGCAGTGCGAAGCCGGCGAACACAAAGATCTGGCCAGGAAGGAAAACCTCCCTCAGGGCAGCATTGTTGTAGATGATTGGCGGAGCCATCGAACTTTCCAGCGACGACACAGAGGAACTCTCAATGAAAGCACCAATGTCGGTGTCAAAACCGGCGGATCTCGGGTAGGGGGTCCCAAACTATGCGTCTAAGGTCGATGGTAACAGGAGACAGGGGACATGATGTTTACCCAGGTTCGGGCCCTCTCTATCGAGGTAATACCCTACTTCCTGCTTGATTGATCTTGATGAATATGAGTATTCCAAGAGCTGATCTACCACGAGATCGTAATGGCTAAACCCTAGAAGTCTAGCCTGTATGATTATGATTGCCTCTACGGACTAAACCCTCCGATTTATATAACCGGAGGGGGCTAGGGTTGTACAAAGTCGGTTACAGAGAAAGGAATCTTCATATCCAAATTCCAAGCTTGCCATCCACGCCAACGAGAGTCCCATCCGGACACGGGAGAGAGTCTTCTGTCTTGTACCTTCATGGCCCATCAGTCCGGCCCATGTTACACAGGTCGGACGCCCGAGGACCCCTTAATCCAGGACTCCCTCAGCTGCCTCTGTTGGTTCGATCTCGTCCTGCGCCTTTGTGCGCTCGCCGCAGTGCTGCTGTCTGCCGTTGTGAACATGTTGAACAAATGAGAGGAATCTGGAGAGGACTATATGTGGAGAGGCGGACAATCGGGACCCACCGGGTCTATGGCCGTACGCAAGCAAGTGCCTCATTGAAAAAATACTTCCTCCTAATGCTATACTGACGTTGGGGCCCACGGGTTTGTCAACATAGTTACATTGTTTTGAGGTGCTTCAATGTAGTTACTAAAGGAGATAAATTTACAACGAAGCTGGGGAGCTCGCAGGTGAAATTTATTATCAGTGGGCCATCAAGTATCAGCTGGGTTGTGGGCTGCGCCGTCTAGGCTTTCTTTTTTAACATGCGCAGCCCACGACATGCCGGTTTGTATTTTCTTGAGGGCCGTCATGTATCGACCGGCCTATGGACCTCCCATCCGAGGTTTTTATTTTTCCTAAAACATCAGCATCCCAACTAATGTATTTTTTTTGAAGAAAACGCAGAGGTCTGTTCTATTTTTCTATATAAGAATAGGAACGCCAGGTCCAACTTATGTTTCCCTTCTAACTATATTATGTATATTTAAATTATTTTATATGTTATTATATATTATTTTTATTGTCAACATATATTTAACAGATACTTACGTATATAAGAAAACAATATCCCACATCTTATTAACTTATAAAAATAATTTCTTAACAATGAAATCCTGGATTTTTTTACATTAAGGCAACGAAAATCCTGGTGATTGTGTACAAAAGCTTGGTAAGATTTAAGGACCAATGTAATAATAAATCACTTATTATTTAAATATATTTATAACAAAATGCTCAGCCCCTGTTTATTTTTTGATAACATTGCTGCGCCCAACCCAACATTATAATTAGAACCAGCCCGGCAAAATCGTGTATTTCCAGAAAATGCAAATGGCCTATAATTTTTTAGGAAAAAACAAATGGGACACACGGACGCTACATTATATGTTCAGCAAGCCCAGCAAATTCGTGTATTTCGAGAAAGTGAAAATGGGTTGTAGTTTTAAAAAATGGGCCGCATGGACGCTACATTATTTGTTCACCCAACCCAGCAAATGGACTGTAATTCTCAAAAAAAAGATCAAATGGACTATAAATTTTGAAAAAATGGGTTGAATATGTGCCACATTTTTGTAGGCTGAAATGTGGGCCAATAGGTCAAAGCCAACGCAAGTCGTTGTCAACTTAGTCAACAAATGATTCTGACATCGTTAGCCGTTGGATTTACATCCAACGACCGGCATCCATCTTCAATCTCTCGTCTTCTTCCTCCAGCGCCGCCGGGACCACATGCTCCCACCTCCTGCTGCTAGCAGCTCTGCTTAGCATGCTTCACTGTGAAGCGCTACCCCACTGCCGGCCAGGCCATCCCTCCACACCTCCTGTTCTTCTCCACCGACTGCCGAAACGCGCCGCACCAGAACCAGTTAACCCTCGTACACCTCTCCGTATGCGACTCCACTCCCACGTCTTCCCATCTCCGGCTCGTTGCTGTCCGGGGCCTCGCCCTCGTCCACCACCTTGGATGCGCTCGGCGCAGCGTGGTCAACACACATAAAAAATGAATACTCCCCTACTAGCTAGGACCCACCATAGTGGGAGCCTAACTTGTGGGCCTACTAAGTTGACGGGGACAAAGGGCTTTGTCAACTAAGTCAATATGAACGATTCTAGCTCCAATGACCGTACGATGTCCATCCAACGGCCGTAGTGCTTCTTCAACCTCTGGTCTTCTTGCTCCAGCCGCTCAAACCAGCGCCGGTCGTGCCGCCTGCTCCTGCCTCCCATGGCCGGCTATGCTGCCGCGGAGGCCTCACCGCCCCCTACTACTCCCACCGTTGGCCAGGCCATCCCTCTACTCACCCACACCCCCTGTTATTCTGCGGCGACGACAGCCTCACACCGCAGCCGAACCAGTGAACCCTCGTACTCCTCTCCGCGTGGGCATCCACTGCCGCGTCTGCCCCGACTCCGCGTCGTCCCCTTCCTAGGCCTCACCGTCATCCACCACCTTGGTGCTCTCGGCAAGGCGTGGTCAAGGAACGACTTCCATCGGAAGAGTATTGTACGTGGAGAGGCTCATAGCTGGGTCCACGGCCGCGGCAAGGAAGTGCCTCCTTATTACGCGGAAAATAATGATTCCTCCACCTGACAGCAGGGACCCACCGGACGGGCCACCGTATTTCGCAAAAAAAACGTTTCCCCCCTAACTGCTGGGACCCACCAGCTACATCTTCGCACGCAACAAAGTGTGCCTCCTTATCCTCCCTGACAGTCGGGGCCCACTTGGTCGAAGCGTACGTAGCATTGTCATTCTGGTCGCGAACGTGTCCGTACATACTGGTCGATCGGTCTATCTGCATGCTGCAGCGATGAACCGTGGTCGAGTAAGGAAGGGCACGTGTTGTAGTAGAGGCGCGCACGTAGCATGTACACGTACGTACAACCAGGGTGCAAGAAAGTAAATACAGCCACGTACGTACATACGGGCGGGGTCTCGAACGCCTACTCGCGCATATGTACGGCCAGGGCTCGTGTACATGGCTGGGTCGGAACAGAGAAACAGTGTCGTCGTGTTCATCGGGAGCCAACGGACTGGGTTGGAACGGAATGCGCCGTGTTCATCGGGAGCCAACCGGCTTGGACGGAACAGCCGATCGAAACGAGGCCTAGCGTACCGCAGAATGGAGGAAACGGGCTTCTGTTCGACCGCCACGGTCGAAACGGGACCTGTTCATCGGAGGGGTCTGGCGTACTGCAAAACGGAGGAAACAGACTTCTCTTGGACGTCCTACGGTCGAAACGGGGTCCTGTTGATCGGGAGGGGTGTGGCGTACCGCAAAACGGAGGAAACGGAGTTGTGTTGGAGCGCTACGGTCGAAACGGGGGTCATGTTCATCGGGAGGGGTGTGGCGTACCGCAAAATGGGACTCCACAGGCTACTGTTCGTCTCCACCGTCGAGCTCCTCTAGCCTCCACAGGCTACTATTCATCCACAGTCGACCTCCTCCAGCCTCCACATGCGACTGTTCATCCACGGGATCTTGTTCATCCAGCCTCCACCGCTCCTCCACCGGCTACTGTTCAACCATCCCTCTCCACGGGGTCCTGTTCAACCACCCCTCCACGGGCTACTGTTCATCCAGCCCTCCACCAGCTACTGTTCAACCAGCCCTCCACGGGGTCCTGTTCATCCAGCCCTCCATGGGGTCCTGTTCATCCACCCCCAACCGGCTCGATCGGGGTCCTGTTCATCCAGCGGCAACAGCCTCTACTACCACGGGATCCTGATCATCCAACCCCACCGGGAACTGTTCATCCAACCCCCCAACAACGCTCACTGTTCATCAAGAGGCAGCAGGTTCGATCGGCTTTAGTTAGCAGCAGTAGCGAACGAATCGCTCGATCGGGTTCAGTTAACAGCCAGATCGATCGATCGCTCGGGTTCAGTAACGCGTAGCCTGCAGTGCAATCGCTCGGGTTCAGTAGCCGAATGCCTCGCTCGGGTTTAGTTAGAGCCCAACGCCTCGCACCCACGCGCGTACGTGTACGAGAGAAACGCGCATCGCTCGGCCCCCGACCACCCACCGTAGCCGGGAACTCCCCGATATTTTCCTCGCCCTCGCTTCTACCACAGTTTTTTCCATCATGGACGGCCCAAAGAATGTCATGCAGCTGCGTCTCCGGCCCGCCCAGGAAAAAAAGCCCATTTTCTGTCATGATTTTTTGTCATAGAAGTAGGAGCCCACCACATCTATGCTGATACCGGGTTTTGTCACAATTATCGTCATAGAAGTGTCATAAGCATGACAGAAAAAAAATTCGTTCGGCCCAAAATGTCACGGATGTGTGTTTTTTGTAGTGCCTAGAGGCAATAATAAAGTTGTTATTTTATATTTCCTTATTCATGATAAAGGTTTATTATTCATGCTAGAATGGTAAAACTCGATGAATCCTTCTCTCCATTTTTTTCTCCCTGAGCGTGAATATATGGAGTTGGAGTTGCGGTCGGTGGAGGTCCAGGGGGGCCACAAGGTCGGGAGGCGCGCGCCCCACCCTTGTGGCTAGGGTGTGGGACCCCTTCGGTTGATTCTTTCTTCAATATTTTTTATTAATTCCAAAACTTATCTCCGTGAAGTTTCAGGTCATTCCGAGAACTTTTTATTCTACACAAAAATAACACCATGGCAATTCTGCTGAAAACAGTGGCAGTCCAGGTTAGTTCCATTCAAATCATGCAAGTTAGGGTCCAAAACAAGGGCAAAGGAGTTTGGAAAAGTAGATATGACGGAGACGTATCAACTCCCCAAGCTTAACCCATTGCTTGTCCTGAAGCAATTCAGTTGACAAACTGAAAGTGATAAAGAAAAACTTTTACAAACTCTGTTTGATCTTGTTGTTGCAAATATTTAAAGTCAGCATTCAAGTTTTCAGCAAAGATTATGAACTAACCATATCCACATAACATTTAGGTCTCACATTTACTCACATCAATGACATAATCAACTAGCGAGCAATAATAATAAATCTCGGATGACAACACTTTCTCAAAACAATCATGATATGATATAACAAGATGATATCTCGCTAGCCCTTTCTGAGACCGCAAAACATAAATGCATAGCACCCCTGAAGATCAAGGACTGACTAGACATTGTAATTCATGGTAAAAGAGATCCAGTCACAGTCATACTCAATATAAATTAATAATAATGTATACAAATGACAGTGGTGCTCTCTAACTGGTGCTTTTTATAAGAGGATAATGACTCAGCAATAAAAGTAAATAGATAGGCCCTTCGCAGAGGGAAGCAGGAATTTGCAGAGGTGCCAGAGCTCGAGTTTTGAAATAGAGATAAATAATAATTTGAGCGGCACACTACTGCAGGATGCTGGTAACGTGACACTACGATCAGAGACCCTTCGACGAAACTGTGTGCGATGCAATAATCGCAAACGGTGGTGTAAAAGAACCGTCAAAAAAGGTGCAAAACGTTTGCGATGGTGGAGCCATCAAACAAGGTTCAGATTCTAGTTGCGTGTGCGATCCAGGGCATATGGTTCAGTCCAATGAACTATTTGCGATGAGGCGGAACAAAAGAAACGGGCAGCCTGATGAAGGCGTCTGCGATATACAACATACGGTTCACTCGGATGAACTGTTTGTGACTAGACTACACAAAAGAAATGGTCAGCCAGATCAAGGTGTGTGTGATTGAGGGCATACACTTCAGAAGGATTAACTGTTTGCGATTAGGCAACAAAACAGAAACGGGTCAGCCAGATCAAAGTGTCTGCGATTGATGGCATACACTTCACATGGATGAACTGTTTGCGATTAGCCACAACAAACTGAAATAGTTAGATAGATCAACGTGTGTGCGCTAGAAGGGCACACACATTCTAATTAAAAGAAGTGTGCACGATGGTAATAACGAGCGTGCACGGTTGTTGGAACAAGGCGTGTGCTGACATTGCCTATTGCGGTGCACCCTATGGTGCAAACGCCACGTACGCGGCCGATAAGGCGTACGTGCCCACGTTACGCCTTCCGGGAATAGTGCCACACTTATAACCATTAGTAAATTTTGAGCATGCATCCCGTCACATTTTTTTAGAAGAACAGGGAGGCCGCGTCCCGTCTCATTCCAAATTGCAAACCTGTTCACACCGATCAAAATCTAAACGGTTTCCCACTTAGGAGTGTATTACTACTCGGTTATAAATACTACTAATCCAAGATGATTGCACATTCCTCCTCAAATCCTCATCCACAAAAACAAACAAGTCATTCATCATCGTTCCCTTGCGTCTGCCAGCGTGAGTTCTGGGTCGAGAGATTGCCACCAGGGAGAGGCGAGCCTGGAAGCGGAAGCACGAGAGATGTCCCGCCTCGCCGCGAAAGCAGCCAACATGTCCCGCCGCGCGGCCGTAGCAGCAGAGAGGTCCTGTCGCGCCGCTGAAGCAGCACGGAGGTCCCGCCACGCCGTCGATGCAGCAGACCGGTCCCGCAGCTCCGCGGAAGCAGAAGAGATGTCCCGCCGCGCCACGAATGCAGCAGAGATGTCCTCCCGTGCCGCGGCGGCCTGGGAAAATGTCTCGTGGGCAGGCGAGGACTCTTATAGGCGCATGCGTGCCCTCGTGCTTAGGCAGATGGATCAGATCTCCAGCTGGGCGAGGTTGCAGGATGACCTGAAAGCCTCGTTTGAACAGTCTACTGGCGTCATCCGGCAACTAAATGAGAGCAATGCGAAGCTCCGGGCCGAGCGCGACCTGCTGAGGGTGAAGATCGTCGAAAGTGCGGAGCAGCAGGAGCAGGCCACTGCCTTGTTGAAGAGGACCGGCGTCATCGTCGAGAAACTTATGGACGAGAATGCCATGCTGCGCATCGAGCGCAGAAGGCTGGTGGAGGAATCCGTGGATGCTCTCAAGCAGCATCTTGAGGACAAGAAAGAGCTCATCGCCGCTCGTCGCTGAGACTAGTTCCCGCGTCCTGCAGCAACGCATCAAGAAAGTAGAGATCAGCGAGCCAGATCGTTGTCTTCCTTCTTCTTTTGCCCTTGTGTACTTCCGGCGTTGTCGCATGTGGCTTTTTTTAATTATGTTCCTAAATATGTAAGATAATTATTATCCACTGTCATCGTCCTTATATTCATCATGCTTGCTATAAGTCGCATTCGATGCTATATAGGTTCGTCGGATCTTACATCAAGATCCGTGCAAAACTTTCTTTTCAGATTTTCATTTTTCTCTCTTAAATCTCTGTCCAGTGAGATATATAGCCATGCCGTAGAATAGGTGCTCGGGCGCCATTAACGGAGACGTTGGGAGGGAGGTGCGCGGCGGGTAGCGGTCAGAGGGCTCTCCTCCCGATGAGCACGCGCAGGGGTGTGATCGCACGCCTCCCGTACTCAAATAGCTACCCCGCACGGCACCTCCTAGCCAATAAAAAAAGGGACGCATGGCGGCACGTAATTGGTAAGTAGAACGCCCACGGTTTCAATAATACTTGTGTTTCCGATTTGTAACATGACAACACTTGTTCCAAAATGACTTTGTTGATTGTTAATGTGTGCGCCTTCGCAAATCGGACAGAAAAATTACCACAACATGTTGGTGCCATGTCATGACACCATGCCAAGTTTCATGATTTTCAGGAATTAAAAAACCAAGTTTCTCAATCTTTCCGGCCGAGCCATGACGCCCAGATGTTTGAATTTCATTCCAATTTCTTGCATGGGACCTATAAATTCACCCAAGGACACACATGTGATTTTTCAACCAACTTTGGTGCACTGGAGCATGTGCTTGTAGTTCAAATTTGAATTATGCATATTAAATGCGCAGAAACTCAATTACTGTATAAAAAGGCCAAACGAACCCAGAATAATTCCAAATTTTAGCACGATACTTCTATTTGGTCTAATCTGCATGTGTAAAAAAATTAAGGCGTGAGAAGGCAGTGTATGTATCTCGTTTCGCACACGGAGGTGACACGTTCCCTCTCGGAACCACGAGCCTTCTTGAGGGAAGCTCTGGTTTGCAAGAAGCTTACACCAAAGCTTGTCCCAATTCGGCCAAAAAAATTACAGCAGCATGTTGGTGCCATGTCCTGACACCATGACAAGTTTTATGATTTGCAAACGTGTTTTGGATTTACAGGAATTAAAAAACCAAGTTTCTCAATCTGTCCGGCCGAGCCACAATGCCCAGATGTTTGAATTTCATTCCCATTTCTTGCATGGGACCTATAACTTCACCCAAGGACACACATGTGATTTTTCAACCAACTTTGGTGCACTGGAGCATGTGCTTGTAGTTCAAATTTGAATTATGCACATTAAATGCGTAGAAACTCAATTAATGTATAAAAAAGGCCAAACGAACCCGAAATAATTCCAAATTTTAGCACGATACTTCTATTTGGTCCAATCTGCCTATGTAAAAAAATTAAGGCGGGAGAAGGCAGTGTACGTATGTCGTTTCGCACACGGAGGTGACACATTCCCTCTCGGAACCACAAGCCTTCTTGAGGCAAGCTCCGGTTTGCAAGAAGCTTACACCAAAGCTTGTCCCAATTCAGCCAAAAAAATTACCGCAGCATGTTGGTGTCATGTCATGACACCATGCCAAGTTTCATGATTTTCAGGCGTGTTTTGGTTTTACAGGAATTAAAAAACCAAGTTTCTCAATCTTTCCGGTCGAGCCACGACGCCCAGATGTTTGAATTTCATTCCCATTTCTTGCATGGGACCTATAAATTCATCCAAAGACACACATGTGATTTTTTAACCAACTTTGGTGCACTGGAGCATGTGCTTGTAGTTCAAATTTGAATTATGCACATTAAATGCCCAAAAACTCAATTAGTGTATAATAAAGACCAAATGAACCCGGAATAATTCCAAAATTTAGCACGATACTTCTATTTGGTCTAATCTGCCAGTGTACAAAAATTAAGGCGGGAGAAGGCAGTATACGTATGTCGTTTCGCACACGGAGGTGACACGTTCCCTCTCGGAACCACGAGCCTTCTTGACGGAAGCTCCGGTTTGCAAGAAGCTTACACCAAAGCTTGTCCCAATTCGGCCAAAAAAATTACCGCAGCATGTTGGTGCCATGTCATGACACCATGCCAAGTTTTAGGATTTTCAGGGGTGTTTTGGATTTATAGGAATTAAAAAACCAAGTTTCTCAACCTTTCTGGCCGAGCCACGACGCCCAGATGTTTGAATTTCATTCCCATTTCTTGCATGGGACCTATAAATCCACCCAAAGACACACATGTCATTTTTTAACAAACTTTGGTGCATTGGAGCATGTGCTTGTAGTTCAAATTTGAATTATGCACATTAAATACCCAGAAACTCAATGAATGCATAAAAATGACAAACGAACCCGGAATAATTCCAAATTTAAACACGACACTCATGTACTAGTTGCATGTTCACTATACGTAAATGTTCTAGCAATTCAAACACCATCCTTTCCCTCCGTAACACCATTTTGTCTTTCAAAACATAATGAAAAAAATCAGGTATACCACAAACAGTTTACTAGAAAGAATCGTGTGGGATGTGATATAAAATATTTTGGCGCACCGTCTTGTCTGGCTTACGCAGGAAGCTTCGTCGTCTATAGTCCACTTCCCCCCCTTGAACCACACTTGCGCACCAGTTTCTCGCGGCCCCGAGCGAAATTTTTTTGCCACCGCGGAAATATCTATCTCCCTGCCCCTCCCTCCTACCAAAAGCCACATTTCCACTGTTTCTCCTTGCTTTCCAAGTTCAAAACTTCACTGCTGCTTACTGGCAGCTCAGCCTCCTCGCCGGCGACCCTTCTTCTTGCAGCGCCGCCTCCTCACCGGCTACCCTTCTTCTTGCAGCGCCGGCTCCTCTCCGGTGACCCTTCTTCTTGCAGCGCCACCTCCTCGCCGCCGACCCATCTTCTTGCTGCGCGGCCTCCTCGCCGCCGACCCTTCTTCTTGCTGCATGGCCTCATTGATATGGTCAGGTAATCCACACCCCACCCACACCATCCTCCTCCTTTCCCGTCCCACATGCCCCGACCGACGGCGCGACACCTTCCACCGAAATCACTGTCCCCTCCTCCAATTAAGTGCCGCCCACAGCCATTTTGCATGCAGTATAACATGGAGCTCAGTAGCATGCGGCCGCACGCACGCACGAGGTCGCTATGGCTGCCATGCGTGTCGACCGCTAGATCTTGGAGGAGCACCTCGTCTTCAAGGCCACCGTCGACACCGCCACGCGGTTGTCTACTTTAAAATACAGTTCATGATGTTTTCTCGAGGCCACCACTAGTGCCTTCTAGTGATTTATCCTCTGTAATGTTAATATGCAATCTGATGTTTAGTTAACAGTTAGGTCCTCTGAAATGTAATGTTCAGTTAACACTTTGGTCCAACAATTGCTACATTTCGTAGTACTATTCTCAAGCATTCTTTTTTTTGTTAACTGTCTTATCTTCTAGTACATGTTTCTATTCTACAATGTCTTCCTTAGTTAACTATTTTGGTTCATTTGGTCTGCTGTCCATTTAACTATTTGGTTCAGTTTTGCAATTTGATTTTCATTTGTTGTGGGTACAATTTTGTATTGTTATGCATGTGACACCAATCGAATTTGGTTGTACTCAATACATATTCTACTGATAGTATGGCAACTCTCAGTTAACTTGATCAAGATCTTCCTTATGTGTGTTGCATGGAAACAATGGGAGACACTGCGGTTTACCATCGAGGTTTGTTCAAGCAGGGTCCTTTGGCTAATAGCACATTATTGTGCAGTTGCAGGAATCATTCTAATATTTAGGTTTCTTACAATTTGGTCTTGCACATGTAGGTCCCGCTATCAGAGGCTTAGACCCACTGTTCGACCCATTTTGCATATGGGGAAATGAGATGTCCATGAATATCAGTCAAGTCAAGAAACTCAGAAAGATTGTTAGGATGAAGAAACTTGCGATGAATAACAGCAAGATCTTTGTTTGCACAATGAGTAAGACATCAGTCAACTATAGGATGGTACCAACTCTTTTACCTTATTTTTACCCCTTGCGCCATTTCAAAATTTACAACAACGATTTATGCATAGCTTTGTTTTTAGTACTTTTCAAAGCAGTTCACCGATGATTACCTCTCAAACCACCTGCATGGTCAAGAGGCGAGGAAGGTATTCATTCAACACCCACGGTACAATATTGAAGTCTTGCTGAAGAGGACGAAGGTTGGGCGGGCAATTATCCATAGCCACTGGCCTAAAGTTGCAAGGACATTCAACATCACTGAAGGCTCAATATTTGCCTTCCACTTCTGCAGTTTCCCATATGAGATTCATCTGTCTATTTACCGTGTATGATGCTACTTTCCAAAGGTTTTTGATACTGCATGTGAAACTTGGTGCTGTTGTGTAATGGCGTAACTGAGTGCCGAAGCTATCTGATGTAATTCAATTGTGAAATCCTGGTTGCTTTTATACGGATATGAAATATCTAGCGTGTTTTATAAGAAATATCAGTTTGATTAGTACATGGATTATCAATAATAGGCTAATTACCCTGCTTATTGGGGTTTTCTATTGCAGACGGTTACTCAGACGGCACCATGGGCGATGAACTCAAACAACCCGCACGGTTTCTAGAAAGTAGGCGTGTTCGATCAACTAACAATCACACACGGCTTCCGGCAGCGAACTGTTTGCGTTAGGCCACCTTGCACAAACGTTTCCACACAAAGAACTGTGTGTGATATACATACCTACGAAAATGTTTTTCTAGGATTCACCGTGTGGGATGTACATACCTACGGAAATGATTTTCTTGGATTCACCATGTGGGATGTACATACCTACGGAAATGATTTTCTGGGATTCACCGTGTGGGATGTACATACCTACGGAAATGTTTTTCTGGGATTCACCATGTCGGATGTACATACCTACGGAAATGATTGGGTTTCGATGCCTCGCCCGATCACACACGAGCTCATTTGGTGTCCCAGGAGGGCCTATCCCCGACGGTTTTTGGGTCGTGTGGGAAGGACCCCCCTATCGCCCACACTCACTTGGCGACGATTCCAAATGTTGTCGCAGAAAGGGGTTAAAACCGTTTGTATAGCACCGATGCGTACCAGTGGCATGCTTTCATTGTCAACGTAAAAACCAAGAGATCTCGGTATCTTCCATGCTACATACATTATAGGCGGTTCCCAAACAGAATGGTAAAGTTTATACTCCCCCACCACCAACAAGCACACTCCACGGCTGGTCCGAGACAATGGGTACCGTCCAACTAACAACAGTCCTGGGGGAGTTTTGTTTGTAATTATTTTGATTTGATTTGAGCATGGGACTGGGCATCCCAGTTACCAGCCATTTTCTCGTGAATGATGAGCGGAGTCCACACATCGTGAGAATAACCCACCTAGCATGAAAGATATTGACAGCCCTAGTTGCTACATGAGCGATTTGAGCATACAAAACAGATTATCTTTGAAGGTTTAGAGTTTGGCACTTGCAAATTTACTTGGAACAGCACGTAAATACCGCATATAGGAAGGTATGGTGCACTCATATGGAACAACTTTGGGTTTATGGAAGTGGATGAACAAGCAGCATTCCCGCTTAGTACAAGTGAAGGCTAGAAAGAGACTGGAAGCGACCAACTAGAGAGCGACAACAGTCATAAACATGCATTGAGATTAACCAACATTGAGTGCAAGCATGAGTAGGATATAAATCACCATGAACATAAATATCGTAGAGGCTATGTTGATTTTGTTTCAACTACATGTGTGAACACGTGCCCAGTCAAGCCACTTGAATCATTCAAAGGTGGATACCATCCTATCATACTACATCACAACCATTGTAATTTCCATGTTGGCACGGAAGGTAAACCATTATAAACTCTTAGCTAATTAAGCATGGCATGAGTAACTATAATCTCTAATTGTCATTGCAAACATGTTTCATTCATAATAGGCTGAATCAGGAACAATGAACTAATCATATTTACAAAACCAAGATAGGTCGAGTTCATACCAGCTTTTCCTCATCTCAGTCATTTCATCATATCGTCATTATTGCCTTTCACTTGCACGACCAAACGATGTGGATAATAATAATAGTGCACGTGCATCGGACTAAGCTGTAATCTGCAACATTTATTCAAAGGAGAAGACAAGGTAATATGGGCTCTTTGTTAGATCAACAATAATGCACATGAGAGCCACTCAACATTTTCATCGTGGTCTTCTCCTCTCAACCTCCAAAGAAAAGAAAAGAATTTCAAAGAAAGACACTAAAATATTTTTGGAGTTTTTGTTTTTCTGAAGAAAGTAAAACAAGAACGAGAAAAACTATTTACATGGGAAATCTCCCAACAAGCGAAAGAAGAACGAGAAATCTTTTTGGGTTTTCTTTTTAATAATACAACTAAGCATGCATAGAAATTAAACTACAACTATTTTTTTGTTTTTCTTAAGGTTTTTTGAACACACAAGAAGAAAGCGGGAAAAAGAAATAAACTAACATGGATAATACAATGAAAAAGTATGAACACCGACAACGGGAATGAATGTGTGAACATGAATGTTATGTCGGTGAGAAATACGTACTCCCCCGAGCTTAGGCTTTTGGCCTAAGTTGGTTTACACCCATGGGTCAAAGTAGCCCTCTGTGGTGTACTGAGGAGGGTCCTGGGGGTTCCATTGGCTAGCGAGCTCATGTGGATCCCACTGATAAATAGACTCCTGATATGGATCAGGTGATGGCTCTGGCTCGAGAGGTGGGGATTGTGTCCCCTCCCAGTATGCATGAATGTCCGTGGGCAAAACAAAGTACCTGCCTGAATGAATATCGAACAAAATAGGTGCAGGCAAGGTAATAATCTGAAAGGTGACCTCGCTAAATACCAGGTTATAAATAAGTCTATTTTCCTCATCATGGTGAATAAACTTATGTGCTACCATGCTGTCATAATCTAAATATATAGTGGGTAGCAGTTTCTCCTCTTTTTCATAATGCCTAATGGGTATCTCAAAGTGTTTAGCAAGGCGGGAGGCGAAGATACCTCCAAAAATAGGACCCTTTGTACAGTTCATACTCAACCGTTTAGCAACCATAGCGCCCAAACTGAAAGTTCTATCACGAAGCAAAGCATGGCGCAAAATGGCAAGGTCTGGAGCACTGAGGCCTCCACTCTCCCCACAACCAATCAAACATCTCCCAGCAAATAATGAGTAATAGCGCAACACAGGAAAATGTATACTAGCCACTCTCGCTCCTGACACTCCTCTGGTTTACCCTACGATAATTTCATCAATAAAATCTTCCACATCACTAGGACGTGGTTCCTCGATGCTACCCTCATAAGGTAATTTACATACCCCACAAAAGTCATAAAGCGTCATTTCCTTGTACTCATCATATAAGTAAAAGTCTACCATGGGTGGTGATTTCCTAGCATGAAAATGAAAATTTTGCATGAAAGTATTAGTGAGTAGGAGGTACTGATCACACTGGTCGAGTAGGAAGTCGGTGATGCCTGCATTCCCAGCCAAATAATAGAAATCATTATAAATTCCGGCTGCTTGTAAGAATGCATCACATGGGAATTCACACGGCCAAATCTCCGCGGCGCGAGGAAGATTATACTTGGGCTTTTCCTTCTCCTCTTTTTCTTTTTCCTTCGAACCCCGGATCGAGGAGCCTCTTAACAATCTCCTCATCATTTTCTCCCTCAGAAAATTTCTGAAATTTTTAGTGACTCAAAATAAAAGTGAACCAAACTCAATAAAATTGATAGCAACCACTCCTATAAGTTCCTACAAGCTATATCATGCATCAAAACTACTTTGGACCATATAATTTTGACATGCAGGCTCAAGAACAAGGTCACCACAGCAGCAAGAATTTGCAATAAATAAAGCACTAGAACAAAAACTAATTGGACCATTGCGGGAGTCACATACCGAAGAACAATCCCCCAAAACAGTTTTGTGAATGGGGCTTTGAGCAAGGAGAACGAAAATGGCAGCAAGATGAGCAAGAACACGAGTTTGAGCTATCAAGTGATTTTTTCTGGAGGAAGAAGGAGAGGATGGGTGCTGGAATAAGTGGAGGGGGGCCACATGGGCCCATAAGGACAGGGGGCGCGCCCAGGGGGGTAGGGCACGCCTCCCGAACTTGTGGTCAGCTGGTGAGGCCCCCTGATGTGTGTTCAGTGCCAGAAATTCTTAAATATTCTATAAAAAATCATACTAAATTTTCAGGGTATTTGGAGAACTTTTATTTTTGGGACATTTTTTATTGCATGGATAATTCAGAAAACAGACAGAAAATACTATTTTTGCTTTATTTAAACTAAATAACAGAAAGTAAAAAGTGGGCATAGAGAGTTGTGCTTTCTAAATTCATCTGTCTCATGCTCATCAAAATGAATCCATTAACAAGGTTGATCAAGTCTTATTAACAAACTTCTTTCGAGTGACATGGAACTGGAGAATTTTCGAATAACACTAGGTTACCTCAACGGGGATATGCATGTCCCCAAAAATAAGAATATCATATTTCTTTTTGGCAGCAGGTAGAGGGAATTCAAAACCTCCAATAGTAATAGTTGAAAATTTTCCAATAGAATTAATACTATGAACTTGAGGTTGTTTCTTCGGAAAGTGTACCGTATGCTCATTACCATTAACATGAAAAGTGGCATTGCCTTTGTTGCAATCAATAACATCCCCTGCAGTATTCAAGAAGGGTCTACCAAGGATGATCGACATACTGTCGTCCTCGGGAATATCAAGAATAACAAAGTCCGTGAAGATAGTAACGTTTGCAACCACAACAGGCACATCCTCACAAATACCGATGGGTATAGCAGTTGATTTATCAACCATTTGCAAAGAGATTTCAGTAGGTGTCAACTTATTCAATTCAAGTCTACAATACAAAGAGAAAGGCATAATACTAACACCGGCTCCAAGATCACATAAAGCAGTTTTAACATAGTTTCTTTTAATGGAGCATGGTATAGTTGGTACTCCCGGATCTCCAAGTTTCTTTGGTATTCCACCCTTAAAAGTATAATTAGCAAGCATGGTGGAAATTTCAGCTTCCCGTATCTTTCTTTTATTTGTAACAATATATTTCATATACTTAGCATAAGGAGGCATTTTAAGCATATCAGTCAAACGCATACGCAAAAAGATAGGTCTAAACATTTCAGCAAAGTGCTCAAAATCCTCATCATCCTTTTTCTTGGACAGCTTAGGAGTAAAGGGCATGGGTTTCCGAACCCATGGTTCTCTTTCTTTACCATGTTTCCTAGCAACGAAGTCTCTCTTATCATAACGTTGATTCTTTGATTGTGGGTTATCAAGATCAACAGCAGGTTCAATCTCTACATCATTATTATTACTAGGTTGAGCATCAACATGAACATCATTATTAACATTATCACTAGGTTCATGTTCATCACCAGATTGTGTCTCAGCATCAGAAATAGAAATATCAATGGGATTCTCAGGCGTGTCTATAGCAGGTTCACTAGCATGCAAAATCCTATTAGTTTTCTTTTTCTTTTTATTACTAGGACTAGGTGCATCGTTATTGATTCTCTGAGAATCTTGCTCAACTCTCTTAGGATGGCCCTCAGGATACAAAGGTTCCCGGGTCATTTTACCACCTCTAGTCATAACCGTGACAGCATTATCATTTTTCTTACTATTCAACTCATTAAGCAAATCATCATGAGTTTTAAGTACTTGTTCTACTTGAGTTGAAACCATGGAAGCATGTTTACTAATAAGCTTAAGATCATTAACTGTTCTACTCATATAATCAGCCAAGTGATCAAGCATATAAGCATTACATTTCAATTGTCAACTAGCATAAGCATTGAAATTTTCTTGTTTAACAATAAAATTATCAAACTCATCCAAGCATAGACTCGCAGACTTATTATGAGGAATATCACCTTCATCAAATCTTCGGAGGGAGATTACCTCTACTACCTGTGTCGGATTATCAAGACCATGTATTTCTTCAATAGGCGGTAAATTCTTAACATCTTCAGCTTTAATACCTTTTTCTTTCATAGATTTCTTTGCCTCTTGCATATCTTCAGGACATAGAAATAGAATACCCCTTTTCTTTGGAGTTGGCTTCGGAGTTGGTTCAGGAAGTGTCCAATCATTATCATTACTCAATATATTATTCAATAGCAATTCAGCTTGCTCAACAGTTCTTTCCCTGAAAACATAACCAGCACAACTATCCAGGTGGTCTCTGGAAGCATCGGTTAGTCCATTATAAAAGATATCAAGTATTTCATTTTTCTTGAGAGGATGATCAGGCAAAGCATTAAGTAATTGGAGAAGCCTCCCCCAAGCTTGTGGGAGACTCTCTTCTCCAATTTGCACAAAATTAAATATTTCCCGTAAAGCAGCTTGTTTTTTATGAGCGGGGAAATATTTTGCAGAGAAGTAGTAAATCATATCCTGGGGACTACACACAACCAGGAGCAAGAGAATTAAACTATAACTTAGCATCACCCTTTAACGAGAAAGGAAATAATTTAAGGATATAGTAATAGCGAATTTTTTCCTCATGAGAAAATAGGGTGGCTATATCATTCAATTTAGTAAGATGTGCCACAACAGTTTAGATTCATAACCATATAAAGGATCAGATTCAACCAAAGTAATTAACTTAGGATCGACAGAGAATTCATAATCCTTATCAGTAACAAATATAGGTGAAGTAGAAAAAGCGGGATCATATTTCATTCTAGCATTCAAGGATTTTTCTTTCAGCTTAGCTAACAATTTCTTAAGATCCTCTCTATCATTACAAGCAAAGAAGTCTATAGAAGTTTCTTCATCCATAACATAACCCTCAGGTACAACCAGCAATTCATATCTAAGGGGAGAATCATAATCTTCAGTTTCAATAATATCATCAGTTTAAGTAATTTCATTCTCTCTAACCCTAGCAAGTTGTTCATCAAGAAATTCACCAAGTGGCACAGTATTATCAAGCAGAGAAGTAGTTTCATCATAAGCATCATGCATAGCAGAAGTGGCATCATCAATAACATGCGACATATCAGAATCAATAGCAGGTGTAGGTGTCGCAAGCTTACTCAAAACAGAAGGAGAATCACGTGCAGAGCTAGATGGCAGTTCCTTACCTCCCCTCGTAGTTGAGGGATAAATCTTGTTTTTGTCGTCTTTCAAATTCCTCATAGTGATCAATAGATATAAATCCCAAGTGACTCAGAGAATAGAGCTATGCTCCTCGGCAACGGCGCCAGAAAAAGGTCTTGATAACCCACAAGTATAGGGGATCGCAACAGTTTTCGAGGGTAGAGTATTCAACCCAAATTTATTGATTCGGCACAAAGGGACCAAAGAATATTCTAAAGTATTAGCAGCTGATTTGTCAATTCAACCACACCTAAAATACTTAATATCTGAAGCAGAATATTTAGTAGCAAAGTAGTATGGAAGTAACGGTAACAGTGGCAAAAGTAACAGTAGCAGTTTTGTAGCAATCATAACAGTGGCAACAAAAAAGTAACGGAGCAAAGATCAATATGAAATAAGCTTGTAGGCAATGGATCAATGATGGATAATTATGTCGCATGGCATTCATCATGCAATGGTTATAACATAGGGCGACACAGAACTAGCTCTAGTTCATCAATATAAAGTAGGCATGTATTCCGAATATAGTCATACGTGCTTATGGAAAAGAACTTGCATGACATCTTTTGTCCTACCCTCCCGTGGTAGTGGGGTCCTATTGGAAACTAAGGGATATTAAGGCCTCCTTTTAATAGAGTACCGGACCAAAGCATTAGCACTTAGTGAATACATGAACTCCTCAAACTACGGTCATCACTGGGAGTGGTCCCGACTATTGTCACTCCGGGGTTGCCGGATCATAACACGTAGTAGGTGACTATTGACTTGCAAGATAGGATCAAGAACACAAATATATTCATGAAAACATAATAGGTTCAGATCTGAAATCATGGCACTCGGGCCCTAGTGACAAGCATTAAGCATAGCAAAGTCATAGCAACATCAATCTTAGAACATAGTGGATACTAGGGATCAAACCCTAACAAAACTAACTCAATTACATGGTAAATGTCATCCAACCCATCACCGTCTAGCAAGCCTACGATGAGATTACTCACGCACGGCGGTGAGCATCATGAAATTGGTGATGGAGAATGGTTGTTGATGACGATGGCGACAGATTCCCCACTCCGGAGCACAAAACGGACTCTAGATCTGCCCTCTCGAGGAAGAACATGGCTTGGCGGCGGCTCCGCATTGTAAAACACGATGAATTCTTCTCTTCGATTTTTTCTCCCCGAACGTGAATATATGGAGTTGGAGTTGAGGTCGGTGAAGGTCCAGGGGGCCCACAAGGTCGGGACGCACCCCCCCCACCCTTGTGGCCAGGGTGTGGGCCCCCTTCGGTTGATTCTTTCGCCAATATTTTTTATTAATTCCAAAACTTATCTCCGTGAAGTTTCAGGTCATTCCGAGAACTTTTTATTCTGCACAAAAATAACACCATGGCAATTCTGCTGGAAACAACGTCAGTCCGGGTTAGTTCCATTCAAATTATGCAAGTTAGAGTCCAAAACAAGGGAAAAAGAGTTTGGATAAGTAGATACAATGGAGACTTGGGCCGAGGCCCATGTACCCCTGACACCTGGATCATCCGGACCACGCCTGCGTGTGTGACTTGGGCCGAGGCCCATGTACCCCTTCACCCCCCCTAGCCTATATATACTCCTCATCCACCACCATTTTAGGGTTAGCATTGGTTTAGCTCATGCTAGAGATAGAGCTTTGCTCATCCACTTGATACCTACTCCATTGGAGACCAAGGCCTCCTAGGAGAAGATCCCCCAAGTGGATTCAAGACCCCCTCTTGAGGGCAGATCCCCTAATGGATTCAAGACCTCCTTCTAGGAGATGAAATAGTGACCTTTGTATCCCCTTTGTTGGATTTGAATCATGTATCTCTCTTGTGTTCATGGATCTAGTGAAAGAAATATGCCCTATAGGCAATAATAAAGCTGTTATTTTATTATTCACGCTAGAATTGTATTGATCAAGAAAGCGAGGATGTCATCGAGCTGAACGTGTGCTGAATGCGGAGGTGCCATACATTCGGTACTTGATCGGGACGGATCGTGAACGTGTACGACTACATCAACCGCGTTGATAAACGCTTCCGCTTATGGTATACGAGGGTACGTAGAAACACTCTTGTTGGGGAACGTAGCATGCAATTTCAAAAAAAATCCTACGATCACGCAAGATCTATCTAGGAGATGCATAGAAACGAGAGGGGAGAGTGTGTCCATGTACCCTCATAGACCGAAAGCGGAAGCGTTAGCTTAACGCGGTTGATGTAGTCGAACGTCTTCGCGATCCAACAGATCAAGCACCGAACGTGCAGCACTTCCGAGTTCTGCACACGTTCAGCTCGATGACGTCCCTCGAACTATTGATCCAGCAAAGTGTCGAGGGAGAGTTTCGTCAGCACGACGGCGTGGTGACGGTGATGGTGATGTGATCCACGCAGGGCTTCGCCTAAGAACTACGACAATATGACCGGAGGCATAAACTATGGAGGGGGGCGCCGCACACGGCTAACAATGTTTGCTGTGTGTTCTAGTGGTGCCCCCCTCATATATATATATAGGTTGGAGGGGAGGAGAGGCAGCCAAGGGGGCGCCCTGTCACGCCCAATATGCGACCCTATCCGCGAGGAACTCGAAGGTCCCACCAAGGATAGACCCGCATATTGAAAACGCTTTTGCAAGGTGGATATCATTACATCAACATTACATAATAGTTCGGGATACATACAAGGCATACACATGCCGCAAGAATACATCAATACAACAAACACATGATCAACATGCGAGTACGGATGAAACATAAACAGAAGCTCGAACGACATCCACCCTGCTAGCCCAGGTTGCTGACCTGGAACCTATCCCCTGATCGAAGAAGAAGCAGAAGAAGAACTCCAAAACAAGTAACATCGCTCTCGCGTCATGATCATCGCAAAACCTGTACCTGCAAACTGGTGTTGTAGTAATCTATGAGCCACGAGGACTCAGCAATCCCATTACCATGGGTATCAAGACTAGCAAAGCTTAATGGTCAAGGAAGGGGTAAAGTGGTGAGGTTGCAGCAGCGACTAAGCATGTATGGTGGCTAACTTACGCAAAGAGGAGCGAGAAGAGAAGCAACGGAACGGTCGTGAAACTAGCAATGATCAAGAAGTGATCCTGAACTCCTACTTACGTCAAACATAACCCATAAACCGTGTTCACTTCCCGGACTCCGCCGAGAAGAGACCATCACGGCTACACACGCGGTTGATGCGTTTTAATTAAGGTCAACTGTCAAGTTCTCTACAACCGGATATTATCAAATTCCCATCTGCCACATAACCGCGGGCACGGCTTTCGAAAGATAATACCCTGCAGGGGTGTCCCAACTTAGCCCATTATAAGCTCTCACGGTCAACGAAGGATATTCCTTCTCCCGGGAAGACCCGATCAGTCTCGGAATCCCGGTTACAAGACATTTCAACAATGGTAAAACAAGTCCAGCAAAGCCGCCCGATGTGTCGACAATCCAGATAGGAGTCGCACGTACCTCGTTCTCAGGACACACCGGATGAACACTACATACAACTAAAACCAGCCCTCAAGTTTCCCCGAGGTGGCGCTGCAAGTGGCTCTAGTTTGGACCAACACTCCGAGGAGCACTGGCCTGGGGGGTAAAATAAGATGACCCTCGGGAGCGCGACTCCCAAGGGAAAAGGCTAGGTGAGGCAAATGGAAAACCAAGGTTGGGCCTTGCTGGAGGAGTTTTATTCAAAGCGAACTATCAAGGGGGTCCTATAAATCACCCAACCGCGTAAGGGACGCAAAATCAAGGAACATAACACCGGTATGATGGAAACTAGGGCGGCAAGAGTGGAACAAAACACCAGGCATAAGGCCGAGCCTTCCACCCTTTACCAAGTATATAGATGCATTAATAATATAAGAGATATTGTGATAACCCAACATAAACATAATCCAACATGGAGCAATCTTCATCTTCACCTGCAACTAGCAACGCTATAAGAGGGGCTGAGCAAAGCGGTAACATAGCCAAACAATGATTTGCTAGGAAGGGTGACAAAGGTTAGAGGTGGTTTCATGGCAATTTGGGAGGCTTGAAGAGCAAGTGAATAGGTAGCACAGCAAAGCGATAGAACGAAGCAACTAGCATAGCAATGATAGTAATGAGATCCAAGGTGACGGTCATCTTGCCTGAAATCCCACAAGGAAGAAGAACGAGTCCATGAAGAAGATGAAACCACGTAGACGAACGAATCCTCACGATCGCAACGACACGGGAACTATCGAGAAGAAGCACACAACATAGTAAACACACCACACATGAACAAGGCATGATGCTCAATCAAGTATGATGCATGACAAGGCTACATGAAGCTACACACGGCAACAGAGGATGCATACAAGATCAACACATCAAAGCAAGTTTAAATGAGGCCGGAAACAACATATAACAAATCCGGTAAGTCCTCATATGCAAATTTCGAAATTGGTCCAGATCTGAACAAACATTAAGTTTAAGTTGTTAAACAGCAAGTTAAAAAGCACCATGATGATCTACATGAAATTCTAGTCAAGTTACATATAAAGTTCATTAGATTCGGAGCTACGGCCTAGAAGATATGAGCAAAACAAGTTAAACATGGCATTGATGCAAAATGCATTCAAACATCAAACAAACACACTCAAGGCATGGATGCAACAAGATAACATGAAACTACATGCAATTCTAAGCTAGTTGCATATAGAACATGCTCAAACGGAGCAACGGTGCAACACATACACTCCAAACAAGACATAGCAACAACCTGTCCAAAACAGCAACTAGGCATCTTGCAAGCATCATGAAAGTATGCTACAGCACCTCAACATGAAAACAAAAGGCATGGTAATGAAGTACAGGTAAATCACAACAAAACATGAACAATGAGCAATCTCCAGAAACCACTAGAACACGCTCAAAAGGACATGGCAAGATTGCAAATAATAATAGATTCACAGACTTAGCAGAAATCACTGGACATGACAGAAATAACATCTGGTTGCAAAGTTTATAGCTATCAATCAACAAGCTACATGAACATATCATAGCAAACAAATAGAACAAAAGTCCCTTACTGAACATGAGCCAAAAAGGCACAGAAGATAGGATGGCACCCATGTAAACATAGCAAGTTATATGACAGATACAGACTTAGAAGAAAAACAGAGCATGGCAGAAATAACGATAAGTAGGCATCTTGGTGAGCTTGAACCACTCACCACAGAGCAATACATGGCATGACAAGGTAACCAACAGTAAGATGGCATAAATATGAAGCTAAGAACGGCAATAGCATAGCCATAGGGTGCATGGATCACTAGTAACAACCATGGCAAAATTGATTAATATGTAAACAATCTGCCAGGAACATTTTATAGCAAAAGTAGAGCAAGATAACAACAAGCTACAGCCTGCCATAAATGCAACCAAGGGCATGGATGGATAGAGCATAACATGTATAACAAAACATCCTTAGTGAACATCTCAAGATTATGCATAGAACTCATGGTGGCAGCAGGTTTACATGGCAAAAAAATATAACAGACTCAGACTTGGCAGAAATCACTAAGTCACAGAAATCAGCAACATCACGGAGGCTACTTTGCATGCTTGTGATAATCACCACATAGATCCTAAAAATACAAGACTAGCACCACTGTAAATATGGAATGATGTAGTTCAAAACACAGTAGAGCTCATGCTCATAGGATGCACACACAAAATGCTATGAAGAAGACAAATCACCAAGTTCTGACAATAGACAGCAGTTAACATCATATAGCACTCTTGCAATGGTGATTAGGGCATCAATATGAACTCTAATGAACATGACCCAATGGAACAAAATGAAGAGCATCTCAGGCGAACATTTCGATATATTATATGCATGAATCGGAGTGCCGAGCTCGAAGTTATGGCATGATGAATAGGGCAACATAATGCAACAATTTTCGGGACAGCAATTTTTACCCTCGCAGAAAACGGGACGGGGATGACCCGGAACGAAGCGGAGCGGGACGGGGCGGCGTTTGGATGACGGGGTTGGTGGATCTCGTCCCGATCCAGGGGACTTCGCCGGAGTTGGCCGGGGACGTGGCCGGAGAGGAGGAAGACGGCCGGAGAGGACGACGGGGGACCGGATCCGAGGCGCTCCTCGCCGGATCCGGTGCCCACGGCGGCGGAGGAGGCCGGGCGCGATGGAGGCGGGCGCGGGGCGGAGCACGGCAGTGCTCCGGCACGGCGGCGGGGAGGCGCGCCGGCGGCGGAGATCGGGCGGCGGGCGGCGGCGCGGCCGGGAGCCGAGACGCGGCGGCGCTGGAGGCGGAGGGCGCGGGCGGCGAGCAGGGCGAGCGGCCCGGGTGCGGCCCGGGGCGGGCCTGGCGGCGGGGCGCGGTGGCTGGCGGCGGAGGAGGCCACGTGGCGGGCGGCCACTGGTCCGGGGCGGCGGCGCGAAGCGTCCGGTGCGGACGGACATGTCCGGCGCGGCGCGAGCGGAGCGGGCTAGGGTACATCCGCGAAATTTCGGGGGGAGGTGCAAATATATAGGCAGAGGGAGCTAGGAGAGTCCAAACGGGGTGCAGTTTTCGCCCACGCGATCGTGATCGAACGACCGAGAGCATGGAGGGGAGTTTGCTGGGTTAGTGGGCTGATTTGGAGGGGTGTTGGACTGCAAGACAAAAGGGGCTTTCGGGCTACGCGGTTAACCGTTGGGGCATCAAACGACCTCCAAATGGAACGAAATTTGACGGCGGTCTGTCGGTGCTATACCAAGGCCACTCGGCAAATACCGACCCATTCCGAGAAGGTTTTTCTCCCGCTCACGAAACAAGGTCTGAGAGGGGTGACGGGCGCGTGCGAGAGTGTCGGACCGCGAAACGGACAACGGGGAAAAGGACCGGATGCAAGTTTTGAAAAACATGATGATGCAATGCAGATGATGACATGGCAAAATGCAACATGCAAGCAGATGACAAGGCAAGGACGGCGAATAACTCGCAGACACCTGGCGCATCGGATCCGGGGCGTTACACGCCCCAAGTAGGAGGAATCCTACTTGGGCACCTCCCAATTCGGCCTCCCCCCTTTAATATTCCTATTCGAAGTAGGAAGGGAAGAGGGGGAAGGGGGAATCCTATTCCCTTTTTCCATTCCTCCTTCCCCTTACCTTCTCCAATTTGGCCAGCCCATATGGGGGGCGCACGTGCCCCTTTGTGGCTGGTGTGTTTCCCCTCTGGGCCCATAAGGCCCATATAGTTTGCCGGGGGTAGCCCGGAACCCCTTCCGGTGACCCGATACGTACCCGGTAACCCCAGAACACTTCCGGTGTCCGAATACTGTCATCCTATATATGAATCTTTACCTCTCGACCATTTCAAGACTCCTCGTCATGTCTGTGATCTCATCCGAGACTCCGAACAATATTCGGTCACCAAATCACATAACTCATATAATACAAATCATCGTCGAACGTTAAGCTGCGGACCCTACGGGTTCGAGAACTATGTATACATGACCGAGACACCTCTCCGGTCAAAAACCAATAGCGGAACCTAGATGCTCATACTGGCTCCCACATATTCTATGAAGATCTTTATCGGTCGAACCGTTATGACAACATAGGTTATTACCTTTGTCATCGGTATGTTACTAGCCCGAGATTCGATCGTCGGTATCTTCATACCTAGTTCAAACTCGTTACCGGCAAGTCTCTTTACTCGTTCGTAATGTATCATCCCGTAACTAACTCATTAGTTACATTGCTTGCAAGGCCTATTCTGATGTGCATTACCGAGAGGGCCCAGAGATACCTCTCCGATACTCGGAGTGACAAATCCTAATCTCGATCTATGCCAACCCAACAAATACCTTCGGAGATACCTATAGAGCATCTTTACAATCACCCAGTTACGTTGTGACGTTTGATAGCACACAAGGTATTCCTCTGATATCCGGGAGTTGCATAATCTCATAGTCAAAGGAATATCTATAAGTCATGAAGAAAGCAATAGCAATAAAACTTAATTATCCTTATGCTAAGCTAGCGGGTGCGTCTTGTCCATCACATCATTCTCCTAATGATGTGATCCTGTTCATCAAATGACAACACATGTCTATGGTTAGGAAACTTAACCATCTTTTGATTAACGAGCTAGTCAAGTAGGGGCATACTAGGGACACTTTGTTTTGTCTATGTATTCACACATGTATCAAGTTTCCGGTTAATACAATTCTAGCATGAATAATAAACATTTATCATGATATAAGGAAATATAAATAACAACCTTATTATTGCCTCTAGGGCATGTTTTCTTCAGTCTCCCACTTGCACTAGAGTCAATAATCTAGATTACATTGTAATGATTCTAACACCCATGTAGTCTTGGTGCTGATCCTGTTTTGCTCGTGGAAGAGGCTTAGTCAACGGGTCTGCAACATTCAGATCCGTATGTATTTTGCAAATCTCTATGTCTCCCTCCTTGACTTGATCACGGATGGAGTTGAAGCATCTCTTGATGTGTTTGGTTCTCATGTGAAATATGGATTCCTTTGCTAAGGCAATTAATCCAGTATTGTCACAAAAGATTTTCGTTGGACCCGATGCACTAGGTATTACACCTAGATCGGATATGAACTCCTTCATCCAGACTCCTTCATTTGCTGCTTCTGAAGCAGCTATGTACTCCGCTTCACATGTAGATCCCGCCACGATGCTCTGCTTGGAACTGCACCAACTGACAACTCTGCCATTCAATATAAATACGTATCCGGTTTGCGACTTAGAGTCATCCGGATCGGTGTCAAAGCTAGCATCGACTTAATCATTTACGACGAGCTCTTTGTCACCTCCATAAACGAGAAACATATCCTTAGTACTTTTCAGGTATTTCAGGATATTCTTGACCGCTGTCCACTGATCCACTCCTGGATTACTTTGGTACCTCCCTGCTAAACTTATAGCAAGGCACACATTAGGTCTGGTACACAGCATTGCATACATGATAGAACCTATGGCTGAGGCATAGGGAATGACTTTCATTTTCTCTCTATCTTCTGCAGTGGTCGGGCATTGAGTCTCACTCAACTTCACACCATGTAACACAGGCAAGAACCCTTTCTTTGACTGATCCATTTTGAACTTCTTCAAAACTTTATCAAGCTATGTGCTTTGTGAAAGTCCAATTAAGCGTCTTGATCTATCTCTATAGATCTTGATGCCCAATATATAAGCAGATTCACCGAGGTATTTCATTGAAAAATTCTTATTCAAGTATCCTTTTATGCTATCCAGAAATTCTATATCATTTCCAATCAACAATATGTCATCCACATATAATATCAGAAATGCTACAGAGCTCCCACTCACTTTCTTGTAAATACAGGCTTCTCCAAAAGTGTGTATAAAACCATATGCTTTGATCACACTATCAAAGCGTATATTCCAACTCCGAGAGGCTTGCACCAGTCCATAAATGGATCGCTGGAGCTTGCACACTTTGTTAGCACCTTTAGGATCGACAAAACCTTATGGTTGCATCATATACAACTCTTCTTTAAGAAATCCATTAAGGAATGCAGTTTTGACATCCATTTGCCAAATTTCATAATCATAAAATGCGGCAATTGCTAACATGATTCGGACAGACTTAAGCATCGCTACGGGTGAGAAGGTCTCATCGTAGTCAACTCCTTGAACTTGTCAAAAACCTTTCACAACAAGTCGAGCTTTGTAGACGGTAACATTACCATCAGCGTCAGTCTTCTTCTTGAAGATCCATTTATTTTCTATGGCTTGCCAATCATCGGGCAAGTCAACCAAAGTCCATACTTTGTTCTCATACATGGATCCTATCTCGGATTTCATGGCCTCAAGCCATTTTGCGGAATCTGGGCTCATCATCGCTTCCTAATAGTTCGTAGGTTCATCATGGTCTAGTAACATGACTTCCAGAACAGGATAACCGTACCACTCTGGTGCGGAACGTGCTCTGGTTGACCTACGAGGTTCGGTAATAACTTGATCTGAAATTTCATGATCATTATCATTAGCTTCCTCTCTTGTTGGTGTAGGCATCACGGGAATGGTTTTCTGTGATGAGCTACTTTCCAATTCGAGAGAAGGTACAAATACCTCATCAAGTTCTAGTTTCCTCCCACTCTCTTCTTTTGAGAGAAACTCCTTCTCTAAAAAGGATCCATTCTTAACAACAAAGATCTTGCCTTCGGATCTGTGATAGAAGGTATACCAACAGTTTCTTTTGGGTATCCTACGAGGATGCACTTCTCTGATCTGGGTTAGAGCTTATCAGGCTGAAGCTTTTTCACATAAGCATCGCAACCCCAAACTTTAAGAAACAACAGCTTAGGTTTCTTGCCAAACCACAGTTCATATGGTGTCGTCACAATGGATTTAGATGGTGCCCTATTTAACATGAATGCAGCTGTCTCTAATGCATAACCCACAAATGATAGTGGTAAATCGGTAAGAGACATCATAGATCGCACCATATCTAATAAAGTACGGTTATGACGTTCGGACACACCATTACGCTGTGGTGTTCCAGGTGGCGTGAATTGCGAAACTATTCCACATTGTTTTAAATGAAGACCAAACTCGTAACTCAAATATTCGCCTCCACGATCAGATCGTACAAACTTTATTTTCTTGTTACGATGATTTTCCACTACACTCTGAAATTCTTTGAACTTTTCAAATGTTTCATACTTGTGTTTCATTAAGTAGATATACCCATATCTTCTCAAATCATCTGTGAAGGTCAGAAAATAACGATACCCGCCGCGAGCCTCAACACTCATCGGACCGCATACATCAGTATGTATTATTTCCAATAAGTCAGTAGCTCGCTCCATTGTTCCGGAGAACAGAGTTTTAGTCATCTTGCCCATGAGGCATGGTTCACAAGCATCAAGTGACTCATAATCAAGTGATTCCAAAAGCCCATCTGCATGGAGCTTCTTCATGCGTTTTACACCAATATGACCTAAACGGCAGTGCCACAAATATGTTGCACTATCATTATTAACTTTGCATCTTTTGGCATCAATATTATGAATATGTGTATCACCACGATCGAGATTCAACAAAAATAGACCACTCATCAAGGGTGCATGACCATAAAAGATATTACTCATATAAATAGAACAACCATTATTCTCTGATTTAAATGAATAACCGTCTCGCATCAAACAAGATCCAGATATCATGTTCATGCTCAACGCTGGCACCAACTAACAATTATTCAGGTCTAAAACTAATCCCGAAGGTAGATGTAGAGGTAGCGTGCCGACGGCGATCACATCAACCTTGGAACCATTTCTGACGCGCATCGTCACCTCGTCCTCGACCAATCTTCGCTTAATCCGTAGCTCCTGTTTCGAGTTGCAAATATGAGCAACAGAACCAGTATCAAATACCCAGGCGCTACTACAAGCATTAGTCAGGTACACATCAATAACATGTATATCAAATATACCTTTCACTTTGCCATCCTTCTTATCCGCCAAATACTTGGGGCAGTTCTGCTTCCAGTGACCATTTGCTTTGCAGTAGGAGCACTCGGTTTCATGCTTGGGTCTAGATTTGGGTTTCTTCATAGGACTGGCAACTTGTTTGCCATTCTTCTTGAAGGTCCCTTTCTTTCCCTTTTGCCCCTTTTCTTGAAACTAGTGGTCTTGTTAACCATCAACAAATGATGCTCTTTCTTGATCTCTACCTTCGTCGATTTCAGCATCACGAAGAGCTTGGGAATTGTTTTCATCATCCCTTGCATATTATAGTTCATCACGAAGTTCCAGTAACTTGGTGATAGTGACTAGAGAACTTTGTCAATCACTCTCTTATCTGGAAGATTAACTCCCACATGATTCAAGCGATTGAAGTACTTAGACATTATGAGCACATGCTCACTGGTTGAGCTATTCTCCTCCATCTTGTAGGCAAAGTATTTGTCAGAGGTCTCATTCCTCTCGACTCGGGCATGAATCTGAAATACGAATTTCAGCTCTTGGAACATCTCATATGCTTCGTGGCGTTTAAAACGTTTTTGAAGTCCTGGTTCTAAGCCGTAAAGCATGGTGCACTAAACTATCAAGTAGTCATCATACTGAGCTTGTCGAACGTTCATAACGTCTGCATTTGCACCTGCAATAGGTCTGTCACCTAGTGGTGCATCAAGGACATAATTCTTTTGTGCAGCAATGAGGATAATCCTCAAATCACGGACTTAGTCCGCATTATTGCTACTATCATCTTTCAACTTAGTTTTATCTAGGAATATATCAAAAAAACAGGAGAGCTATACGCGAGCTATTGATCTACAACAAAGATATGCAAATACTATCAGGACTAAGTTCATGATAAATTAAGTTTAATTAATCAAATTACTTAAGAACACCCACTTAGATAGACACCCCTCAAGTCATCTAAGTGATACGTGATCCAAATCAACTAAACCATGTCCGATCATCACGTGAGATGGAGTAGTCATCAATGGTGAACATCTCCATGTTGATCATATCTACTATATGATTCACGTTCGACCTTCCGGTCTCCAGTGTTCCGAGGCCATGTCTGTACATGTTAGGCTCGTCAAGTTTAACCCGAGTATTCCGCACGTGCAAAACTGTCTTGCACCCATTGTATGTGAACGTAGAGCTTATCACACCCGATCATCACGTGGTGTCTCGGCATGACGAACTGTCGCAATGGTGCATACTCAGGGAGAACACTTATACCTTGAAATTTTTAGTGAAGGGTCATCTTATAATGCTACCGCCGTACTAAGCAAAATAAGATGCATAAAGATAAACATCACATGCAATCAAAATATGTGACATGATATGGCCATCATCATCTTGTGCCTTTGATCTCCATCTCCAAAGCACCATCATGATTTCCATCGTCATCGGCTTGACACCTTGATCTCCATCGTAGCGGCGTTGTCGTCTCGCCAACTATTGCTTCTACAACTATCGCTAAAGCATAGTGATAAATGAAGGAAATATGCCCTAGAGGCAATAATAAAGTTATTATTTATTTCCTTATATCATGATAAATGTTTATTATTCATGCTAGAATTGTATTAACCGGAAACTTAGTACATGTGTGAATACATAGACAAACAGAGTGTCACTAGTATGCCTCTACTTGACTAGCTCGTTGAATCAAAGATGGTTAAGTTTCCTAGCCATAGACATGAGTTGTCATTTGATTAACGGGATCACATCATTAGAGAATGATGTGATTGACTTGACCCATTCTGTTAGCTTAGCACTTGATCGTTTAGTATGTTGCTATTGCTTTCTTCATGACTTATACATGTTCCTATGACTATGAGATTATGCAACCCCCGAATACCGGAGGAACACTTTGTGTGCTACCAAACGTCACAACGTAACTGGGTGATTATAAAGGTGCTCTACAGGTGTCTCCGATGGTGTTTGTTGAGTTGGCATAGATCGAGATTAGGATTTGTCACTCTGATTGTCGGAGAGGTATCTCTGGGCCCTCTCGGTAATGCACATCACTATAAGCCTTGCAAGCAATGTGACAAATGAGTTAGTTGCGGGATGATGCATTACGGAACGAGTAAAGAGACTTGCCGGTAACGAGATTGAACTAGGTATTGAGATACCGACGACCGAATCTCGGGCAAGTAACATACCGATGACAAAGGGAACAATGTATGTTGTTATGCGGTTTGACCGATAAAGATCTTCATAGAATATTTGGGAGCCAATATGAACATCCATGTTCCGCTATTGGTTATTGACCGGAGACGTGTCTCGGTTGTTAGAATACTGATGTGTATTGTACTATGTATTGTACGAGTGCGTGTGTGCATGCATGTAGTTTTCCATGTCAACACGCACGACCTCCACTCCTCGTCATGGCCTTGCCACGATGGTGATCATGGGCTCGCCCTCCCCCCCCCCCTTGTATAAGTTCAGCCGAACCCTGTAAATGCAAGTGTGTTCGATCTCTTCCTCTCAAACATGGTATCAGATACTTCTCCTTCCGCTGCTATGGACACCAACCCCGTCTCGTCTCCTCGTTCCTCCCACGACGGCGACGGCGTTCTGCGCGACGCCGCTGGTGATGCCCCTGGCGACGGCGTTCTCCACGACGCCATCCTCCCTGATGCCGCGGCGGTTGCCGCCGCCACGGCCGCCGCCCCGGTGCCGCTTGCTCTTCGTGCCTTCCCCTCGTCTGTCCTCCACACGATTGACATTTGCCATCACGTGACCATCGTCCTGGATCTCCACGGCGGCAACTACACCCAGTGGCGTCGCTTCTTCAACACCGTCGTCGGCATGTTCAGCGTGTGCGAGCACATCCTCGCCGAGGCTGCTCCTCTCCGCCGGCACCATGACCCGGAGTGGGACATGGTCGATCACTGCATCGTGCACTGGTTGTACACCACCATCTCACCGGAGCTCGTCGACGCCGTCATGCAATTGGAAGACACGGCGGCCACGCTCTGGGCTACGATCGAGAGCATCTTCCGCGACAACCAGCTCTCGCGCGCGGTCTACCTCGACGCCGAGTACCACGCCGTTATCCAAGGCGACCTCACCATCATGCAGTACTGCGCCCGCCTCAAGTCTTTCACCGACCAGCTCCGCGACCTCGGGTAGACCATCACCGACACGCAGTAGCTCTTCAACATGTTGCGTGGCCTCAACACGCGGTACCACCATGCCATCCCTCACCTCACCTCCCGTGTCCCGCTACCGACGTTTCTGCAGGCCCGCTCTTTCCTCCTCCTTGAGGAGCATCGTGCGGAGCAGTCCACGCGCCAGTAGTCTGCCCACACTCTTCTTGCAACGCGCGTCCAGACTCCGGTGCCCGTGTCGCGTCCTGCCGCACCAGCTCCCGCTCCCTCCCCGCCTACAGACTCTGGGCGTGGCCGTCGTCGGGGCCGGGGCTCCGGGGGGGCGCCCACTCCTTCCACGCCACCAGCGCCACCAGCGGCCCTCCCTAGTGCCACGCCCGGCGCCAACTCTTGGACGGGCATGGCCCATGCCGTGGCGTGCTCCGGGCGCTGGCGTCCTCGGCCCCCGCCCTGGCATTCCACACCAACAGGCGTACCTCGTCGGGCTCGCGCCTCCGCCGCCCAACCCGTACGGCTACTTCCCCTACGCCGCCCCAGGCTACACCTACGGCGACCCTGGTGCGAGCTCAAGCACCGGGCCCCAGCCTCCTCCGCCGCAGCCATGGAACATGGGGGCGCTGCAGACTGCCCTCCACACCGCGTCCACGTCCTCTCCACCGTCTAGGGGCACGTCGGACTGGTACATGGACAGTGGTGCAACGGCGCACATGACCTCGAACTCGGGTAACCTTCACTCCCTGCATCCTTCCAATTCTCTTCAGATTGTCGTAGGCACTGGTGACTGCATCCCGGTCACCCACGTCGGCCATGGTTCTCTCATCACCACCTCCAGCCCTCTCAACCTCCGCAATGTTCTCCTTTCTCCCTCCATTCTCAAAAACTTACTGTCTATTTGTAAACTCACTCGCGAAAATCCAGTTACAGTTGAGTTTGACAAATTTGGTTTTTCTGTCAAGGACATCCGCACCCGCCAGGCGATTCTGCGATGTGATTCCACTGGTGATCTCTACTGTGTGACCTCTGGCTCGTCTCCCCGCCCCGCTCCTCCCTTCGCCGGTGTCGCCACCGTTGCGCTTTGGCACCAACGGCTTGGGCACCCTGGAGCAGAGGCGCTGCAGCGAGCGCTTCGTCACACACCGTTCACCTGCAGTCCGTCGTCCCGCCACAGCTGCCATGCCTGCCGTCTGGGCAAGCATGCATGCGTGCCGTTCTCCGACTCGTCGCATCATAGCTATTTCCCCTTTCAGATTCTACATTTAGATCTTTGGACATCGCCTGACAGTAGTGTCTCAGGGTTTCAGTATTATCTTCTGGTGCTCGATAGGTGTACTCACTATGTCTGGACATTTCCCATTCGCGACAAATCTGAAGTCATTTCCGTTCTTACTGCCTTTTATGCATATTTTCAGACCCAAATTCGAGCGCCCGATTCTCGCCCTACAAACTGACAATGGGCGAGAATTTGACAATCTCCCTCTACGCTCTCTGCTCACCCAACACGGTACTGTCTTCCGCCTCTCGTGTCCTTATACAAGCCAACAGAACGGCAAAGCAGAGCGCGTTCTTCAAACCCTCAACGACAGCGTTCACTCGCTGCTTCTCCATGCCGCGATGCCAGCGCATTTCTGGGCTGAAGCCCTTGCCATAGCCACCCTGCTCCTTAACTACAAACCCTGCTCGGGTACGTCGCCGCGGTCACCGCATGAACTGCTGCTCGGCACCGCTCCCGACTACTCCATGCTCAGGGGTGTTTGGGTGCTTGTGCTATCCCAACACAACCTCCACGACAAATCACAAGCTTGAGCCGCGCTCGCTGCCCTGTGTTTTCCTCGGGTACCCTCACGATCACCGCGGTTATCGGTGCTACGATCCCTCTACTCGTCGTGTCCTCACCTCACGCCACGTCCGGTTCGACGAGCACGTCTTCCCTTTCGCCAACACCGCCACCCCCGTTCCTCTCTCTCCACCTCCCTCCCCATGCCTTGTTCCCATGCCTGTCCAACCACCAGCTGAATCTGCCCGCCTTGACGATCTACGGGACTCGATCGCGCCTGTTTCGCGCGCGCCTTCTACTGGTTCAAGCACAGTCGCGGGATCTTCATCGAGCGGCCCTCCTTCCCCGACACTTGGCGTGGGCTCGGGGCGTTTGAACACCTCCATTGGATCTGCATCCGACGGTGCGCCTCCCTCTCCAACCAGCTGCGGTGCCCGGGGCTCTGCTGCGAATGCGCCACCGTCATCTCCATCAGCTGCGGTGCCTTCCTCCCCCGCACGCCCGCCCATTGTTACACGGGCGCGTGCTGGGGTGGTCAAGCACAACCGCAAGTATGACAACGACTACGTCTACGTCGCCACCACCACCGTCAGCTCCTCGCCGGACATCTCGCATCTCCCGCGCTCTGTTTGCGAGGCCCTTCACGATCCCAACTGGGTCGCTGCTATGCAGGAGGAATACGCGGCCCTCGTCAGCAACCGCACCTGGGCTCTGGTTTCGCGTCCCGCTCGGGAAAATGTGATCACTGGAAAATGGATTTTTTGTCACAAGACGCGTGTCGATGGCTCCCTCGAACGGTACAAGGCACGCTGGGTCGTCTGCGGCTTCCACCAGCGCGCGGGCGTGGACTACGGCGAAACCTTCTCCCCCATCGTCAAACCCACCACCGTGCGCACTGTCCTCACGCTCGCTGCCTCACGCCGGTGGCCTGTGCACCAGCTCGACATCAAGAACGCGTTCCTGCACGGCACACTCCAAGAGGAGGTCTACTGCATGCAACCCGCCGGCTTCGTCTCCGCCGACCAGCCCGATCATGTCTGCCGCCTGTAAAAGTCCCTGTATGGACTGAAACAGGCCCCACGGGCATGGTTTCTGCGGTTCGCCACCTTCCTCGCCACCATCGGGTTCACGGCGACTCGCTCGGACAGCTCTCTGTTCACCTACGCGCACGGCTCCGACGCGGCGTACCTTCTACTCTACGTCGACGACATCGTCCTCACCGCCTCCTCTGGCGCACTTCTCTGACAGGTGATCGCGCGCCTCACTAGCGAATTCGCCATGAAGGATCTCGGTGACCTCCACTACTTCCTCGGCATTCATGTCACACGGACGCCCTCCGACTTCTTCCTGTCCCAGTCTTAGTACGCGGAGGACATCTTGGAGAGGGCTGGCATGGATAATTGCAAGCCCTCGCCTACTCCAGTGGACACCAAGGCCAAGCTGCCCTCCACCGACGGGCCTCGCTTCGATGATCCCACTCAGTACCGCAGCCTCGCCGGTGCTTTGCAGTACTTGACCATCACCAGGCCGGAGCTCTCCTACGCCGTCCAATAGGTTTGCCTCCACATGCATGACCCGCGCGAGTGCCACAATGCACTGCTCAAGCGCGTGCTGCGCTACGTGCGTGGGACGCTCTCGCTCGTCCTTCATCTTCGGGCGTCTGCGTCGCTGGATCTTCGCGCCTACACCGACGCCGACTGGGCTGGCTGCCCCGACACCAGACGATCGACCTCCGGCTTCTGCGTCTTCCTCGGGGCGCTCTTCTCTCCTGGTCGTCCAAGCGCCAAGCCACCGTCTCCCGCTCCAGGGCCGAGGCGGAATACCGCGGCGTTGCCAACGCTGTTGCGGAATGCATTTGGCTCCGGCAACTTCTCGGTGAACTTCGGTGCACGGTGCGCGCGGCGACTGTCATCTACTGCGACAACGTCTCCGCCGTCTACCTCTCGAGGGATCCTGTCCACCACCGCCGCACCAAGCACATCGAGCTCGATATCCTCTTTGTCCAGGAGCGAGTGGCTCTCGGTGAATTCCGCGTCACCCATGTCCCGACCTTGCAGCAACTCGCAGACGTGATGACCAAGGGGCTCCCGAGCTCTATCTTTGCTGATTTCCGCTCCAGCCTTTGCGTCTCCAACACCGACGCCAAGACTGCGGGGGGGGGGGGGTGTTAGAATACTGCTGTGTACTGTACTATGTATTGTACGAGTGCGTGTGTGCGTGCATGTCTGTCAACACGCACGACCTCCACTCCTCGTCATGGCCTTGCCACGATGGTGATCGTGGGCTCGCCCCCCCTCTGTATAAGTTCAGCCGAACCCTGTGAATGCAAGTGTGTTCGATCACTTCCTCTCAAACATCGGTCATGTCTACATAGTTCTCGAACCCATAGGGTCCGCACGCTTAACGTTCGGTGACGATCGGTATTATGAGTTTATGTGTGTTGATGTACCGAAGGTAGTTCGGAGTCCCGGATATGATCACGGACATGACGAGGAGTCTCGAAATGGTCGAGACATAAAGATTGATATATTGGATGGCTATGTTTGGACATCGGAATGGTTCCGGGTGAGTTCGGGCATTTACCGGAGTACCGGGAGGTTACCGGAACCCCCTCGGGGAGTATATGGGCCTTATTGGGCCTTAGTGGGAGAGAGGAGGAGGCAGCCTAGGAGGGGGCGCCCCCCTCCCCCCCCCCCAAGCCCAATCCGAATTGGGTGAGGGGGCCGGCCCCCCTTTCCTTCCTCCCTCTCTCCTCCTTCCTTCCTCTCCTACTCCTACTTGGAAGGGGGGAATCCTACTCCCGGTGGGAGTAGGACTCCCCTAGGGCACGCCATAGAGAGGGCCGGCCCTTCCCCTCCTCCACTCCTTTATATACGGGGGAGGGGGGCACCCTATAGACACACAAGTTGATCATTGTCTTAACCGTGCGCGGTGCCCCCCTCCGCCATAATCCATCTCGGTCATATCGTCGTAGTGCTTAGGCGAAGCCCTGCGCCGGTAGCTTCATCATCACCATCATCATGCTGTCGTGCTGACGAAGCTCTCCCTCGACACTCAGCTGGATCAAGAGTTCGTGGGACATCACCGAGCTGAACGTGTGCAGATCGCGGAGGTGCCGTACTTTCGGTACTAGGATCGGTCGGATCGTGAAGACGTACGACTACATCAACCGCGTTGTCATAACGCTTCCGCTTACGGTCTACGAGGGTACATAGACAACACTCTCCCCTCTCGTTTCTAT
Organism: Triticum aestivum; assembly: GCF_018294505.1. Lineage (NCBI taxonomy): Eukaryota > Viridiplantae > Streptophyta > Magnoliopsida > Poales > Poaceae > Triticum > Triticum aestivum. The sequence continues at coordinate 207,023,484 of NC_057808.1, forward strand.
GCATCACCTAGATGGATCTTGCGTGTGCGTAGGAATTTTTTTGAAATTACTGCATTCCCAACAATAAAGTAAAGCAATTACATGGCGTTTGCATTTCATACAATAAAGCGACAACCATAAGGCTCCTGCCAGTTCCGATAACTTTTACAAAACATGATCATCTCATACAATAACGTATATCGCATCATGTCTTGACCATATCACATCACAACATGCCATACAAAACCAAGTTAGACGTCCTCTACTTTGTTGTTGCAAGTTTTACGTGGCTGCTACGGGCTTCTAGTAAGAACCGTTCTTACCTACGCATCAAAACCACAACGATGTTTCATCAAGTTTGCTATTTTAACCTTCAACAAGGACCGGCCGTAGTCAAATTCGATTCAACTAAAGTTGGAGAAACAGACACCCGTCAGCCACCTTTACGTAAAACAAGTTGCATGTCTGTCGATGGAACCGGTCTCATGAACGTGATCATGTAAGTTTGGTCTGGGCCGCTTCATCCAACAATACCGCCGAATCAAAATAAGACGTTGGTGGTAAGCAGTATGACTATTATCGCCCACAACTCTTTGTGTACTACTCATGCATATCATCTACGCATAGACCTAGCTCGGATGCCACTGTTGGGAACGTAGCATGCAATTTCAAAAAAATTCCTACGATCACGCAAGATCTATCTAGGAGATTCATAGCAACGAGAGGGGGCGAATGTGCCATGTACCCTCGTAGACTGAAAGCGGAAGCTTTAGCTTGATGCGGTTGATGTAGTCAAACGTCTTCGCGATCCAACCGATCAAGCACCGAACGTACGGCACCTCTGAGTTCTGCACACGTTCAGCTCGATGACGTCCCTCGAACTCTTGATCCAGCAAAGTGTCGAGGGAGAGTTTCGTCAGCATGATGGCGTGGTGATGGTGATGGTGATGTGATCCGCGCAGGGCTTCGCCTAAGCACTACGACAATATGACCGGAGGCCTAAACTGTGGAGGGGGGCACCGCACACAGCTAACAATGTTTGTTGTGTGTTCTACTGGTCCCCCCCCTCATATATATAGGTTGGAGGGGAGGAGAGGCAGCCAAGGGGGTGCCCCAAGTAGGAGGAATCCTACTTGGGCACCTCCCAATTTGGCCTCCCCCCTTTCCTATTCCTATTCGGGGTAGGAAGGGAAGAGGGGGAAGGGGGGATCCTATTCCCTTTTTCCTTTCCTCCTTCCCCTTTCCTTCTCCAATTTGTCTAGCCCATATGGGGGGTGCACCAGCCCCTTTGTGGCTGGTGTGTTTCCCCTCTTGGCCCATAAGGCCCATATAGTTTGCCGAGGGTAGCCCGGAACCCCTTCCGGTGACCCGATACATACCCGGTAACCCCAGAACACTTTCAGTGTCCGAATACTGTCGTCCTATATATGAATTTTTACCTCTCGACCATTTCAAGATTCCTCGTCATGTCCGTGATCTCATCCGGGGCTCCGAACAATATTCGGTCACCAAATCACATAACTCATATAATACAAATCGTCATCGAACGTTAAGCGTGCGGACCCTACGGGTTCGAGAACTATGTAGACATGACCGAGACACCTCTCTGGTCAATAACCAATAGCGGAACCTGGATGCTCACACTGACTCCCACATATTGTACAAAGATCTTTATCGGACGAACCGTTATGACAACATACGTTATTCAATTTGTCATCGGTATGTTACTTGCCCGAGATTCGATCGTCCGTATCTTCATACCTAGTTCAATCTCATTACCGGCAAGTCTCTTTACTCGTTCTGTAATGCATCATCACGTAACTAACTCATTAGTTACATTGCTTGTAAGGCTTATTATGATGTGCACTACCGAGAGGGCCCAGAGATACCTCTCCGATACTCGGAGTGACAAATCCTAATCTCGATATATGCCAACCCAACAAACACCTTTGGAGATACCTGTAGAGCATCTTTATAATCACCTAGTTATGTTGTGACGTTTGATAGCACACAAGGTATTCCTTCGGTATCCTGGAGTTGCATAATCTCATAATCAAAGGAATATGTATAAGTCATGAAGAAAGCAATAGCAATAAACTTAATGATCATTATGCTAAGCTAACAGATGGGTCTTGTCCATCACATCATTCTCCTAATGATGTGATCCCGTTCATCAAATGACAACACATGTCTATGGTTAGGAAACTTAACCATCTTTGATTAACGAGCTAGTCAAGTAGAGGCATACTAGGGACACTTTGTTTTGTCTATGTATTCAGACATGTATCAAGTTTCCGGTTAATACAATTCTAGCATGAATAATAAACATTTATCATGGTATAAGGAAATATAAATAACAACCTTATTATTGCCTCTAGGGCATATTTCCTTCAACTCTCCCCCTCGTTGCTATGCATCTCCATGGATAGATCATTGCGTGTGCGTAGAATTTTTTTGTTTTCTATGCAACTATTCCCAACAGTGGCATCATGAGCCAGGTCTATGCGTAGATGATATGCACGAGTAGAACACAAAGAGTTGTGGGCGGTGATAGTCATACTGCTTACCACCAACGTCTTATTTTGATTCGGCGGTATTGTGGGACGAAGCGACCCGGACCAACCTTACATGTCCACGCACATGAGACCAGTTACACCGTCAGACATGCAACTAGCTTTGCATAAAGGTGGCTGGCGGGTGTTTGTTTCTCCTGCTTTAGTTGAATCGAATTTGACTACGGTCGGTCCTTGAAGAAGGTTAAAACACAAACTTGACGAATCACCGTTGTGGTTTTTGCCTTAGGTAAGAACAGTTCTTGCTAGAAGCCCGTAGCAGCCACGTAAAACTTGCAACAACAAAGTAGAGGACGTCTAACTTGTTTTTGCAGGGTATGTTGTGATGTGATATGGTCAAGACATGATGTTATATACGTTATTGTATGAGATGATCATGTTTCGTAAGTTATCTGCAACCAGCAGGAGCCTTATGGATGTCTCTTTATTGTATGAAATGCAAACGCTATGTAATTGATTTACTTTATCATTATGCGTTAGCGATAGTTGTAGAAGAAATAGTTGGCGAGAGATCAAGGTGTCGAGTCGGTGACGATGGAGATCATGATGATGCCTTGGAGATGGAGATCAAAAGCACAAGACAATGATGGCCATATCATGTCACATATTTTGATTGCATGTGATTTTTATCTTTTATGCATCTTATTTTGCTTAGTATGGTGGTAGCATTATAAGATGACCCCTTCACTAAATTAGAAGGTAAAAGTGTTCTCCCTGAGTATGCACCATTGCTACAGTTCGTCATGTTGAGACACCACATGATGATCGGGTGTGATATACTCTACGTACACATACAACGGGTGCAAGACAGTTTTGCACATGCGGAATGCTTGGGTTAAACTTGACGAGCCTAGCATGTACAGACATGGCCTCGGAACCCTGGAGACCGAAAGGTCGAACGTGAATCATATACTAGATATGATCAACATAGAGATGTTCACCATTGATGATTACCCCATCTCACGTGATGATCGGACATGGGTTAGTTGATTTGGATCACGTATCACTTAGATGACTTGAGGGATGTCTATTTAAGTGTGAGTTCTTAAGTAATTTGATTAATTGAACTTAATTTATCATGAACTTAGTCCTAATAGTATTTGCATATCTATGTTGTAGATCAATGGCCCGTGCTACCGTTCCCCTGAATTTCAATGTGTTCCTAGAGAAAGCTTTGAAAGATGATGGTAGCAACTACACGAACTAGGTCCGTAACTTGAGGATTATCCTCATTGCTACACAGAAAAATTATGTCCTTGATGCACCGCTAGGTGAAAGGCCTGCTGGAGGAGCAGATGTTGTTGTTTTGAACGTCTGGCAAGCTCGATCTGATGACTACTCGATAGTTCAGTGTGCCATGCTTTACGGCTTAGAATCGGGACTTCAAAGACGTTTTGAACATCATGGAGCATATGAGATGTTCCAGGAGTTGAAGTTAATATTTCAAGCAAATTCCCGGGTTGAGAGATATGAAGTCTCCAACAAGTTCTATAGCTGCAAGATGGTGGAGAATAGTTCTGTGAGTGAACACATACTCAGAATGTCTGGGTATCATAATCACCTGACTTAGATGGGAGTTAATCTTTCAGATGATAGTGTTATTGACAGAGTTCTTCAATCACTGCACCAAGCTACAAAGGCTTCATGATGAACTATAATATGCAAGGGATGGACAAGACAATTCCCGAGCTCTTCGCAATGCTCAAAGCTGTGGAGGTAGAAATCAAGAAGGAGCATCAAGTGTTGATGGTTAACAAGACCACTAGTTTCAAGAAAAAGGGCAAGGGAAAGAAGGGGAACTTCAAAAAGAATGGCAAGCAAGTTGCCACTCCCGGGAAGAAGCCTAAAGCTGGACCCAAGCCTGAAACTGAGTGCTTCTACTACAAAGGGACTCGTCACTGGAAGAGGAACTGCCCCAAGTATTTGGCAGATAAGAAGGATGGAAAAGTGAACAAAGGTATATTTGATATACATGTTATTGATGTGTACCTTACTAATGCTCGTAGTAGCGCCTGGGTATTTGATACTGGTTCGGTTGCTCATATTTGTAACTCGAAACATGAGCTACGGATTGAACAAAGATTGGCTAAGGACGAGGTGACGATGCGCGTCGGGAATGGTTCCAAGGTCAATGTGATCACCGTCGTCATGCTACCTCTACATCTACCTTCGGGATTAGTTTTAGACCTGAATAATTGTTATTTGGTACCAGCGCTGAGCATGAACATTATATCTAGATCTTGTTTAGTGCGAGACGGTTATTCATTTAAACCAGAGAATAACGGTTGTTCTATTTATATGAGTAATATCTTTTATGGTCACGCACCCTTCAAGAGTGGTATATTTTTGTTGAATCTCGATTGTACTAATACACGTATTCATAATATTCATGCCAAAAGATGCAAAGTTGATAATGATAGTGCAACATATTTGTGGCACTGCCGTTTAGGTCATATTGGTGTAAAGCGCATGAAGAAACTCCACGCAGATGGGCTTTTGGAATCACTTGATTATGAATCATTCGATACTTGCGAACCATGCCTCATGGGCAAGATGACTAAAACTCGGTTCTCCGGAACAACAGAGCGAGCCAATGACTTATTGGAAATAATACATACCGATGTATGCGGTCTAATGAGTGTTGAGGCACACGACGGGTATCGTTATTTTCTAACCTTCACAGATGATTTGAGCAGATATGGGTATATCTACTTAATGAAACACAAGTCTGAAACATTTGAAAAGTTCAAATAATTTCAGAGTGAAGTGGAGAATCATGTAATAAGAAAATAAAGTTTATACGATCTGATCGTGGAGGCGAATATTTGAGTTACGAGTTTGGCCTTCATTTAAAACAATGTGGAATAGTTTCACAACTCATGCCACCTGGAACACCACAGCGTAATGGTGTGTCCGAACGTCGTAACCGTACTTTATTAGATAATGGTGCGATCTATGATGTCTCTTACCGATTTACCACTATCGTTTTGGTGTTATGCATTAGAGACAGCTGCATTCATGTTAAATAGGGCACCGTCTAAATCCGTTGGGATGAAACCGTATGAACCGTGGTTTGGCAAGAAACCTAAGCTGTCGTTGATACGTCCATTTTGCATCATGTTTTCCTACTGTTATTTATGATGTTTTTATGCATAATAATGCTTTTTGTAGTAATTCTAATGCCTTTTCTCTCATAATATGCAAGGTACACACAAAGAGGGAGAATTCCGGCAACTGGAAATCTGGACCTGGAAAAGCTACGTCAGGCCACCTATTCTGCACAACTCCAAACAAGCTGAAACGTCATGGAGATTTTTTCCTCTCTTTTCGTTTCCTTTTTTTCTAGCCTTGAAGCTTTAGCGCGGCTCAACCGTTCACCTGTGACGTACACATCCTCGAACGTATACGTCCATTATACCTGGGGGCTTCCCGGATAGAAGCTTTTTTTTCGAGCATCAAGCTCATCACATATGCGTTTTTCCCATATGTAGCTTTTCTTCGCCATTATATGCATCGATATGACTTAAGTTTTGGCCAAGCTGGGTTGCCTGGCTCCTGTACTTATCCCTTACGTTCCCGTTAGTTCGGCTAGGACATAAAGGGAGCACTTCTGCGATTGTTACTGCCGGGTCATCCGGATGTGTACCTCAGACTGGGTGAAGCCGAAAGCTAGCGATCTTAAGGGAATATTCAGTCGGTGGATTAAAGATGTTTTAGCATTCACCCCATTGTGAACCCCCAGAGGTAACATATACTACGATTTTTCAGTCACAGTTCGAACATGCACATTAACGCATGCACACCCAGGGAAAGGAACCCTTAACGGAACTATTCTCTCTGGAAGATGTTTGTTACAATCATAATGTAATATAACATAACTAGCCGGATACAACTTGTCTGTTCAAGCAACTATGACCCCTACGCCTGGTTTCCATGCGTACCCCGGCCTATTTTGCCGCTCAGGTATTCGGAAACACTCTGCACCTTCGGGTCCAGAGGTCGAAGCGAAAAGGTCTACCATGACAATCGTTTTACAATTTAGCTAGAGTTACATATGTCAAGGAAAGTACATAGTCACTTGGACTCAAAAATTTCCTCCTCTATACCGTCTAGCAGGCGGTCTAACTTACAATCCTATTGGGAATATTTGGCGGGTACTTCCACTTGGTCATATACCAAATTAACAAGAACTTATTTTCCATCTGACCCTAGAGGTCCAACCCAGGCCATACGATTCGGATCGAGCTTGGTGTACCGTGTTTTCACCATGGCCCAGGCCTCTCGTGCACCTTCCGGGCAGGCCGATATTTTCCATAACCAGAAACGCCGCCGCGCTCCCTTGAATAGCTCTACAAGCTCCTCCATACTTCCTGGAGGGGAGACAGATGGCCATAAGGCCTTGGCAACACTTCGCATCGCCTACCGAGCTTGCTCGTGCATTTGCGACAGCTCTTGCAGCAGATCGCCCGACGATTCGGACATCTCCTCCTCGGGAGGGCCCGTCAGCATACCTGCAAACATAACTCTATCAGTTCCTTTCATCTCCGAATTACTCGAAGGTAAGTTTGACCACATACTGAATATGCCGCCTTGCAGCCTTTTATTTTATTTTACGGAGTCAGCTAGCTGGGCCCGCACATCTTTCAGCTCTTCGCCCAGCTGGGTGTTGGAATCCTGGAGCTTGTTTTTCTCCCCCTGACTCGGGTCAGCACACGCTCGCCCACGGCGAGTAGTCTTTTGGATTCCTTCTCTCCCACTTGAGCGCTTTTAGTTGCTCCTCCAGTTGATCTGACGATCCTGTCATGAGATAAGCAACAGTGTTAGCATAGCTGGCATATAATTATCATTTCTCGATGGAGGGGAATATTACCAGGTGACGCCTTCTTGGATTTCTCCAATTCGGCGGTAACAGCAGTTAGCTGTGTTCGACACTTTTCTAGCTCTTGAGACAACATGTTGTTCTTCTCCGTAAGCACCTGGTTATACAATGATCCTTAAATCAGTTGTACTAACTGCTTCAAGTCTCGGGGGCTACTGGTATATATAAATATCATATTTGGACAATGCAAACTTACCTGTATATCTTTTAAATGCTGATCTGTGGCTTTGTTAAGCCCATCTCGAGCAGCTCAGATGTATGCATCAGCCGAGCTGAAGGCATTAAATGCCTCTTTTGTAAAGCTGGGGTCGTGTAAAACGGCCCTCCGGCGCCGATGATTCATGGCGCTCTCAACTTCTGAGTTTGTGACGGATACATCATCTGAATCCTCTGCCGAAGGACAATCCGGCCTCGCTCCCGTATCAGCCCCTGTCTTTGTGGCAGGATCTGGAACCCGACTGTTCGGAGTATGACCGGCCGGATCCCCGGACATAGTCCGGCGAACTCTTTTTCTGATACAGGACAAACGAAAAAAGTCACAGTTGGATGCGACTGCCAAGGGGCCTATTTACAAATCCATACCTATTCGATGAAGGCTCCGCCGTGTCTTTGTTTGCCTTCCTCTTCGAAGGCTTGCCCGGCGTGGGGGCCGCTCTCTTTGGGGTCGCCTCTGGGGTAGCATGGCGCACCGAATGCCTCCCCTTTTGAGCACGAGACAGTGCGGTGGGTGAGACAGAACGAGGGAACTCTTTCAGAGGAGATGTCTCCTAATTACTTACGTGTGAGGCAGGGAGAAGGCCGGGATAGTCGGCGGTGATGACCACTTCCGTACCGTCATAGCTCGCTTGGTAGAACACCCCATCCTCGAGCACCACGAATATATCCGGATCCTCTTTGAATCCAGGATCAAGGTCCCGGTTGTGGTCCTCTGGTTGTGGGGCGGGGCTGTGAAGCCCCTCAGAGATCTTTCGCCATTTCTGTCATAAATGGATGGATTAATATTCATTAAAAGTGGCTCAAGGGGTGGAGTGAGTAGAGCAGAGGGGCTGGGACTTACCCAGCTAGGAGGATTGTACATGGAAAATCCATCTCTGCGCTTAATACGAAGAAATTCCTCTTCCTCCCCTTTGAACAGTTCGGCCAATATTTTGGCCAAAGCGGCGGGGGTATCCGGACCCTTCCGGCCGCAGCGAGAGGCGTCATCTTCCCCATTATAATGCCACATGGGAAGCCCTCTGTATTGGAGTGGCTGAACCCCTCGTACTATGGAAGTCGCCATTACCTCGACTATTGACAATCCGGACTGGGCGAGTGTCTTTATCTTGCTCATGAGTTGACGAACTTCCGCACTATCTTCCTCCTCGAGGCTCCAAGGGCGCCAGCTGTGGCGTTTCTTCAATGGAACGCTTGTGAATTCGGGAATACCCCTCCGAACTGGGTCAGGAAGTGCGACGTCCTCAATGTAGAACCATTCGGAAGGCCACTCTTCGGATGCCTTCTTCGGTGTGCCGGACAGGTATCCGGTCTCGGCGATGCGCCATACCTCGGCTCCGCCCACTTCAAATATGGATCCCTCATGGTTGCGCGGGATGAGGCAGAATAGCTTTCTCCACAATTCAAAGTGGGCCTCACAACCCAGGAATAGCTCGCAAAGAGCAACGTAACCCGCGATGTGCAGGATGGAGGTGGGAGTGAAGTTGTGCAGTTGGAGGCCATAATACTCCAGAAGACCTCGGAGGAACGGATGAATTGGAAATTCGACGCCTCTTAGCAGGTAGGGAACGAAGCACACTCGTTCCCCCCAGACGGATTGGAGAAATTCTCCGCCTGGGCCCCGCCATTTAAGGAGGTCAACCCTGCCCAAATAGGGACCAAATCCGCGGGGGGAAGAAATCCCTGTGTCTGTAGTTTCGCCAGCTGACCATGGGATACGGAGCATCTCTCCCAATCGCCTTTTTCTGGGCCGCAGGGACGGGAGGAGGAGCTGGGAGTGCTAGCCATGTCGGAGTGGTTTTTCCTAGCGAGCTTTGAGGATTTCTCCGCGTGGTGCCGAATGGATCTGAGATCCAATCTCTTTAATAGACGCTCTTTCTTACATGGCCGGGGTGTTATGTGCAAAAATACCCTGACCTCTCGCATTTGCTCGACACGTGGAAGCTGAAGTCGTTGATACACAGAAGCCGAGGGGTATGACATTAAATGGAAGGTCGAATACATCTCTCTGAAGTCATCGGAGGAGGAACCCGCCTTGCAATGCCGAAGAGAATCTGCGCGCCGGACACCTCGTCATTGAAGCCTGGTTCGGGGGCTACTGAGGGAGTCCTAGACTAAGGGGTCCTCGGGCGTCTGGCCTGTTAGCCGTGGGCCGGACTGATGGGCTGTGAAGATACGAAGACCGAAGACTCTTACCCGTGTCCGGATGGGACTCTCCTTGGCGTGGAGGGCAAGCTTGGTGTCTGAATATGAAGATTCCTTTCTCTGTAACCGACTTTGGGTAACCCTAGATCCCTCTGGTGTCTATATAAACCGGAGGGCTAGGACCGTAGAGGCCAATACTCATCATCATAGTCATACAGGCTAGACTTCTAGGGTTTTAGCCATTACGATCTCGTGGTAGATCAACTCTTGTAACACTCATATTCATCAAGATCAATCAAGCAGGAAGTAGGGTATTACCTCCAGAGAGAGGGCCCGAACCTCGGTAAACATTGTGTCCCCTAACTCCTGTTACCATCGACCTTAGACGCATAGTTTGGGACCCCTACTCGAGATCCGCCGGTTTTGACTCCGACAAGAGGAAGCTAATGATGATGATCATGAAACTTCAAATCAAGTTACTACCGGACCTCGTAGGTCGAACAGAGCACGTTCCGCACCATAGTGGTATGGTAATCCTGTCCTGGAAGTCATGTTACTAGACCATGATGAACCTACGAACTATGAAGAAGCAATGATGAGCCCAGATTCCGACAGATGGCTTGAAGCCATGAAATCTGAGATAGGATCATGTATGAGAACAAAGTATGGACTTTGGTGGACTTGCCCGATGATCGGCAAGCCATAGAGAATAAATGGAGCTTCAAGAAGAAGACTGACGGTGATGGTAATGTTACTGTCTACAAAGCTTGACTTGTCGCAAAAGGTTTTCGACAAGTTCAAGGGGTTGACTACGATGAGACTTTCTCACCCATAGCGATGCTTAAGTTTGTTCGAATCATGTTAGCAATTGCCGCATTTTATGATTATGAAATCTGGCAAATGGACATCAAACCTGCATGTCTTACTGGATTTCTTAAAGAAGAGTTGTATATGATGCAACCAGAAGGTTTTGTCGATCCTAAAGGTGCTGACAAAGTGTGCAGGCTCCAGCGATCCATCTATGGACTGGTGCAAGCATCTCGGAGTTGGAATATACGCTTTGATGAGGTGATCAAAGCATATGGTTTTATACAGACTTTCGGTGAAGCCTGTATTTACAAGAAAGTGAGTGGGAGCTCTGTAGCATTTCTTGTTGGTGAACGTAGCATGCAATTTCAAAAACATTGCTACGATCACGCAAGATCTATCTAGGAGATACATAGCAACGAGAGGGGAGAGTGTGTCCACGTACCCTCGTAGACCGAAAGCGGAAGCGTTAGCTTAACGCAGTTGATGTAGTCGAACGTCTTCGCGATCCAACCGATCAAGCACCGAACGTACGGCACCTCCGAGTTCTGCACATGTTCAGCCCGATGACGTCCCTCGAACTCTTGATCCAGCAAAGTGTCGCGGGAGAGTTTCGTCAGCACGACGGCGTGGTGACGGTGATGGTGATGTGATTCGCGCAGGGCTTCGCCTAAGCATTACGACGCTATGATCGGAGGAGTAACCTGTGGAGGGGGGCACCGCACACGGCTAAGAGAACAATTGATGTGCTATGGGGTGCCCCCTGCCCCCGTATATAAAGGAGGAGAGGTATGAGGCCGGCCCTTGGGGGCGCACCAAGTGGGGGGGACCCACTAGGACTCCTAGTCCTAGTTGGTTTCCCCATTTGTTCTCATGGAGGGGAAAAGAGGGAAGGGAGAGGGAGGAGGAGAAGGAAAGGGGAGCGCCGCCCCCTCCCCTTGTCCAATTCGGACTCCCATGGGGGGGTGCGGCCACCCCTTGTGGGCTGCCTCCTCTCTCCCCTATGGCCCATGAGGCCCATTACTTTCCCCGGGGGGTTCCTGTAACCTCCCGGTACTCCGAAAATACCCGAAATGATTCGAAACTATTCCGGTGTTCGAATACTATCATCCAATATATCAATCTTTACCTGTCGACGATTTCGAGACTCCTCGTCATGTCCGTGATCTCATCCGGGACTCCGAACAATCTTCGGTCACCAAAACACGTAACTCATAATACAAATCGTCATCGAACGTTAAGCGTGCGGATCCTACGGGTTCGAGAACTATGTAGACATGACCGAGACACATCTCTGATCAATAACCCACAGTGGAACCTGGATGCTCATATTGGTTCCTACATATTATACGAAGATCTTTATCGTCAAACCACAATGACAACATACGTTATTCCCTTTGTCATCGGTATGTTACTTGCCCGAGATTCGATCGTCGGTATCTTCATGCCTAGTTCAATCTCATTACCGGCAAGTCTCTTTACTCGTTTCGTAATGTATCATCCCGTAACTAACTCATTAGTCACATTGCTTGTAAGGCTTATCATGATGTGCATTGCCGAGAGGGCCCAGAGATACCTCTCCAATACTCGGAGTGACAAATCCTAATCTCGATCTATGCCAACCCAACAAACACCTTCGGAGACACCTGTAGAGCATCTTTATAAATCACCCAGTTACGTTGTGACAGTTGATAGCACACAAGGTGTTCCTCTGGTATTCGGGAGTTGCATAATCTCATAGTCAAAGGAATATGTATAAGTCATGAAGAAAGCAATAGCAATTAAACTTAACTATCATTATGCTAAGCTAACGGATGGGTCTTGTCCATCACATCATTCTCCTAATGATGTGATCCCATTCATCAAATGACAACACATGTCTATGGTCGGGAAACTTAACCATCTTTGATTAACGAGCTAGTCAAGTAGAGGCATACTAGGGACACTTTGTTTTGTCTATGTATTCACACATGTATCAAGTTTCCGGTTAATACAATTCTAGCATGAATAATAAACATTTATCATGATATAAGGAAATATACATAACAACTTTATTATTGCCTCTAGGGCATATTTCCTTCAGTCTCCCACTTGCACTAGAGTCAATAATCTAGATTACATTGTAATGATTTTAACACCCATGGTATCTTGGTGCTGGTCATGTTTTGCTCGTGGAAGAGGCTTAGTCAATGGGTCTGTAACATTCAGATCTGTATGTATTTTGCAAATCTCTATGTCTCCCTCCTTGACTCGATCGTGGATGGAGTTGAAGCGTCTCTTGATGTGTTTGGTTCTCTTGTGAAATCTGGATTCCTTTGCTAAGGCAATTGCTCCAGTATTGTCAATAAAGATTTTCGTTGGACCCGATGCACTAGGTATTACACCTAGATCGGATATGAACTCCTTCATCCAGACTCCTTCATTTGCTGCTTCCAAAGCAGCTATGTACTCCGCTTCATACGTAGATCCCGCCACGACGCTCTGCTTGGAACTGCACCAACTGATAGCTCCACCATTCAATATAAATATGTATCCGGTTTGCGACTTAGAGTCATTCGGATCAGTGTCAAAGCAAGCATCGACGTAACCATATACGACGAGCTCTTTATCACCCCCATAAACGAGAAACATATCCTTAGTCCTCTTCAGGTATTTCAGGATTTTCTTGATTGTTGTCCAATGATCCACTCCTGGATTACTTTGGTACCTCCCTGCTAAACTTATAGCAAGGCACACATCAGGTCTGGTACACAGCATTGCATACATGATAGAACCTATGGCTGAGGCATAGGGAATGACTTTCATTTTCTCTCTATCTTCTGCAGTGGTCGGGCATTGAGTCTGACTCAATTTCACACCTTGTAACACAGGTAAGAATCCTTTCTTTGACTGGTCCATTTTGAACCTTTTCAAAACTTTATCAAGGTATGTGCTTTGTGAAAGTCCAATTAAGCGTCTTGATCAATCTCTATAGATCTTGATGCCTAATATATAAGAAACTTCACCGAGGTCTTTCATTGAAAAATTCTTATTCAAGTATCCTTTTATGCTATCCAGAAATTCTATATCATTTCCAATCAACAATATGTCATCCACATATAATATTAGAAATGCTACATAGCTCCCACTCACTTTCTTGTAACTACAGGCTTCTCCAAAAGTCTATATAAAACCATATGCTTTGATCACACTATCAAAGCGTATATTCCAACTCCGAGAGGCTTGCACCAGTCCATAAATGGATCGCTGGAGCTTGCACACTTTGTTAGCACCTTTAGGATCAACAAAACCTTCTGGTTGCATCATATACAACTCTTCTTTAAGAAATCCATTAAGGAATGCAGTTTTGACATCCATTTGCCAAATTTCATAATCATAAAATGCGGCATTTCCTAACATGATTCGGACAGACTTAAGCATCGCTACGGGTGAGAAGGTCTCATCATAGTCAACTCCTTGAACTTGTCGAAAACCTTTCGCAACAAGTTGAGCTTTGTGGACAGTAACATTACCGTCAGCGTCAGTCTTCTTCTTGAAGATCCATTTATTTTCTATGGCTTGCCGATCATCGGGCAAGTCAACCAAAGTCCATACTTTGTTATCATACATGGATCCTATCTTAGATTTCATGGCCTCAAGCCATTTCGCGGAATCTGGGCTCATCATCGCTTCCTCATAGTTCGTAGGTTCGTCATGGTCTAGTAAGATGACTTCCAGAACAGGATTCCCGTACCACTCTGGTGTGGAACATACTCTGGTTGACCTACGAGGTTCGGTAGTAACTTGATCTGAAGTTTCATGATCATCATCATTAACTTCCTCAGTCACTGGTGTAGGCATCACTTGAACTGATTTCTATGATGAACTACTTTCAAATTCAAGAGAAGGTACAACTACCTCATCAATTTCTACTTTCCTCCCACTCACTTCTTTCGAGAGAAACTCCTTCTCTAGAAAGGATCCATTCTTAGCAACAAATATCTTGCCTTTGGATCTGTGATAGAAGGTGTACCCAATAGTTTATTTTGGGAATCCTATGAAGACGCACTTATCCGATTTGGGTTTGAGCTTATCAGGTTGAACCTTTTTCACATAAGCATCGCAACCCCAAACTTTGAGAAACGATGGCTTAGGTTTCTTGCTAAACCACAGTTCATATGGTGTCGTCTCAATGGACTTAGATGGTTCCCTATTTAACGTGAATGCAATCGTCTCTAATGCATAACCCCAAAACGATAGTGGCAAATCAATAAGAGACATCATAGATCGCACATATCTAATAAAGTATGGTTACAACGTTCGGAAACACCATTACGCTGTGGTGTTCCAGGTGGCGTGAGTTGCGAAACTATTCCACATTGTTTTAAATGAAGACCAAACTCGTAACTCAAATATTCACCTCCGCGATCAGGTCGTAGAAACTTTATTTTCTTGTTACGATGATTTTCCACTTCACTCTAAAATTCTTTGAACTTTTCAAATGTTTCAGACTTGTGTTTCATTAAGTAGATATAACCATATCTGCTTAAATCATCTGTGAAGGTCAGAAAATAACGATACCCGCCGCAAGCCTCAACACTCATCAGACCGCATACATCAGTATGTATTATTTCCAATAAGTTAGTGGCTCGCTCCATTGTTCCGGAGAACGGAGTCTTAGTCATCTTGCCCATGAGGCATGGTTCGCAAGCATCAAGTGATTCATAATCAAGTGATTCCAAAAGTCCATCTGCATGGAGTTTCTTCATGCGCTTTACTCCAATATGACCTAAACGGCAGTGCCACAAATATGTTGCACTATCATTATTAACTTTGCATCTTTTGGAATCAATATTATGAATATGTGTATCACTACGATCGAGATTCAACAAAAATAGACCACTCATCAAGGGTGCATGACCATAAAAGATATTACTCATATAAATAGAACAACCATTATTCTCTGATTTAAATGAATAATCGTCTTGCATCAAACAAGATCCAGATATAATGTTCATGATCAACACTGGCACCAAATAACAATTATTCAGGTCTAAAACTAATCCCGAAGGTAGATGTAGAGGTAGCATGCCGACGGCGATCACATCGACCTTGGAACCATTTTTGACGCGCATCGTCACCTTGTCCTTAGCCAATCTTTGTTTAATCTGTAGCCCCTGTTTTGAGTTGCAAATATGAGCAAGAAAACCAGTATCAAATACCCAGGCGCTACTACGAGCATTAGTAAGGTACACATCAATAACATGTATATCAAATATACCTTTCACTTTGCCATCCTTCTCATCCACCAAATACTTGGGGCAGTTCTGCTTCCAGTGACCAGTCCCTTTGCAGTAGAAGCACTCAGTTTCAGGCTTAGGTCCAGACTTGGGTTTCTTCTCGGGAGCAGCAACTTGCTTGCTATGCTTCTTGAAGTTCCCCTTCTTACCTTTGCCCTTTTTTTGAAACTAGTGGTCTTGTTAACCATCAACACTTGATGCTCCTTCTTGATTTCTACCTCCGCAACCATAAGCATTGCGAAGAGCTCGGGAATTGTCTTTTCCATCCCTTGCATATTATAGTTCATCACGAAGCCTTTATAGCTTGGTGGTAGTGATTGAAGAACTCTGTTAATGACACTATCATCCGGAAGATTAACTCCCAGCTGAGTCAAGTGGTTATGGTACCCAGACATTTTGAGTATGTGTTCACTCACGGAATTGTTCTCCTCCATCTTGCAGCTATAGAACTTGTTGGAGACTTCGTATCTCCCAACTCGGGCATTTGCTTGAAATATTAACTTCAACTCCTGGAACATCTCATATGCTCCATGACGTTCAAAACTCCTCTGAAGTCCCGATTCTAAGCCGTAAAGCATGGCACACTGAACTATCGAGTAGTCATCAGATTTAGCTTCCCAGATGTTCATAACGTCCGGAGTTTCTCCTGCAGCAAGCCTTGCACCTAGCGGTGCTTCAAGGACGTAATTCTTCTATGTAGCAATGAGGACAATCCTCAAGTTATGGACCCAGCCCGTGTAGTTGCTACCATCATCTTTCAACTTAGCTTTCTCTAGGAATGCATTAAAATTCAAGGGAACGGTAGCACGGGCCATTGATCTACAACAACATAGATATGCAACAACTATCAGGACTAAGTTCATGATAAATTTAAGTTCAATTAATCTTATTACTAAAGAACTCCCACTTAGATAGACATCCCTCGAGTCATCTAAATGATGATGTGATCCATATCAACTAAACCATGTCCGGTCATCACATGAGATGGAGTAGTTTTCAATGGTGAACATCTCTATGCTATATAATTCATGTTCGACCTTTCGGTCTCAGTGTTCCGAGGCCATGTCTCTACATGCTAGGCTCGTCAAGTTTAACCCGAGTATTCCGCACGTGCAAAAATGTCTTGCACCCGTTGTATGTGAACGTAGAGCTTATGACACCTGATCATCACGTGGTGTCTCGGCACGACAAACTGTCGCAACGGTGCATACTCAGGGAGAACACTTATACCTTGAAATTTAGTGAGGGCTCATCTTATAATGCTACCGCCGTACTAAGCAAAATAAGATGCATAAAAGATAAACATCACATGCAATCAAAATATGTGACATGATATGGCCATCGTCATCTTGTGCCTTTGATCTCCATCTCCAAAGCACCGTCATGACCTCCATCGTCACCGGCTTGACGCCTTGATCTCCATCGTAGCGTCATTGTCGTCTCGCCAACTATTGCTTCTACAACTATCGCTACCGCATAGTGATAAAGTAAAGCAATTACATGGCCATTGCATTTCATACAATAAAGCAACAACCATAAGGCTCCTGCCAGTTGTCGATAACTTTTACAAAACATGATCATCTCATACAATAACGTGTATCACATCATGTGTTGACCACAACATGCCCTGCAAAAACAAGTTAGACGTCCTCTACTTTGTTGTTGCAATTTTTACGTGGCTGCTACGGGCTTCTAGTAAGAACCGTTCTTACCTACGCATCAAAACCACAATGATTTTTCGTCAAGTGTGTTGTTTTAACCTTCAACAAGGACCGGCCGTAGTCAAATTCAATTCAACTAAAGTTGGAGAAACAGACACCCGCCAGCCACCTTTATGCAAAACTAGTTCCATGTATGTCGGTGGAACCGGTCTCATGAACGTGGTCATGTAAGGTTGGTCTGGGCCGCTTCATCCAACAATACCGCTGAATCAAAATAAGATGTTGGTGGTAAGCAGCATGACTATGATCGCCCACAACTCTTTGTGTTCTACTCGTGCATATCATCTACGCATAGACCTGGCTCGGATGCCACTATTAGGGAATGTAGCATGCAATTTCAAAAAAAATCCTACGATCATGAAAGATCTATCTAGGAGATGCATAGCAACGAGAGGGGGAGTGTGTCCATGTACCTCATAGACCGAAAGCAGAAGCGTTAGCTTAACGCGGTTGATGTAGTCGAACGTCTTTGCGATCCAACCGATCAAGCACCGAACATACGGCACCTCCGAGCTCTGCACACGTTCAGCTCGATGACGTCCCTCAAACTCTTGATCCAGCAAAGTGTCGAGGGAGAGTTTTTTCAGCACGGTGGCATGGTGACGGTGATGGTGGTGACCCGTGCAGGGCTTCGCCTAAGCACTATGACGCTATGACCGGAGGAGTAAACTGTGGAGGGGGCACCGCACACGGCTAAGAGAACAATTGATCTGCTATGGGGTGCCCCCTGTGAGGGAGTCCTGGATTATGGGGTCCTCTGATGGCCGGGCTATGTGACATGGGCCGGACTGATGGGCCATGAAGATACAAGATAGAAGGCCTTCCCCGTTTCTCTGTAAACCGACTCTGTACAACCCTAAGTCCCTCCGGTGCCTATATAAACTAGAGGGTTTAGTCCGTAGAGGCTACCACAAATCATACAGGCTAGACATCTAGGGTTTAGCCATTACGATCTCGAGGTAGATCAACTCTTGTAACCCCTATACTCCTCAAAGTCAATGAAGCAGGAAGTAGGGTATTACCTCCATTAAGAGGGCCCGAACCTGGGTAAACATCATGTCCCCCGTCTGCTATTACCTTCGATCCTCAGATGCACAGTTCGGGACCCCCTACCCGAGATCAGCTGGTTTTGACACCGACATTGGTGCTTTCATTGGGAGTTCCTCTGTGTCGTCAATAGAAGGATCGATGGCTCGCTTTGTCGTCAACGACAAAATCACCTCTAAAAGGGCCCTAGCTCCTGGGAAGATCCTCCAGCTCGGCAGTTTTACCATGGGCGCCCGCTCGGCCATTAAGCCAAAAGCGGTCCCCCAAATCGCCGAAAATCGTCTCCGATAAGATGGATCCGGCAGATATCTCGTCTTAGAACAAACTGCTAGATCACATCGCCGCCCTGGGGGTCGCAACAGACTATAATTGGATCGGGCTTAAACCCGATCAGAGGGAAATCAGGTCCCCGCCGATCACCCACCTGGTAGCGGTTGTGGAGGAACAAGCCGAAGATACCTCTCCCCCTATGCTGAGAACAAGTTATGTTCGGATCTCCGAGCCCTGCGAGCCGGATACCCATCTTCGGGAAGAGACCCTCTGTCACTCAAACATAGAACCACACGTTGAACCTGGAAACCCCTAGTACACTCCGGATCCTGGGCCAATGACCTCAGAAATCCTTCAAACTCCGGATCCCACAGTGGGTCAGGGTTCGGATTCAATCCCGCCCACCCACCACAAGCAATACTCCCCAAGAAATTCCGGTCCTCCGGACATATGCGACTTAATGTATGTGCGGCAGCAACCTCAGGAAACAGTCCATCACTTTTGGGCCAGATTCCTCCTTGTTAAAAACAAGATCAAAGACTCTTGCGATGACGACGTGGTTTCAGTATTTTGCCGCAACTGTACAGAAGAGGGGATCCTCTATGCCCTCAACCAACACCGCATACCTCACTTTGCAGATTTGGCACACATAGTACAAAAGTATTGCGCAATGGAAAAGCGCCTGGAAAGCCCAGACAGCCCGGTGGGAACCACCTGCCTTTAAGCCACCCACCGGGCGGGCAGAAAGGATGCACCCTCACGGGGCACCTGATCATCATCCCACGGACTAGAAAATCAAGCCCTTAACATGACATAGAACTATCCTTGATGAATGGCTCGACAAGCCCTATCAGATACACACGACGCCGTATTCCGAACCAACGCACAGCCTTCGGGCATGTTGGGTACTCTCACGGGTGGCTAAGAGCGGTGAGGCTATCCTCACCAATACAACCTCAGAGAAATACTCTTCGGAGGACGACGATCTCAATGTCTTTACGGTCTTCGAGACCTTTTTTCAAATAATCAGCGTAAAAGGGTGCTCCACGACCTCCCCGAAGTCAACCAAGTAGCCGCACTAAATCCTTGGAACAATACGGCGATAACTTTTACGGCCAACGACGAACCACGGGCTCGATCAGTCCGCGCACCAGCCGCTTTGGTCTTAAACCCAATCATGGACAGCTTTTGGCTCACTAAAGTGCTCATGGACGGCGGCGGCACACTGAACCTCATCTACGAGGACACGCTCGACAAAATGCAAATGGACAAGAGCCGCATCGAGCAGAGTAGCACAACCTTTCAAGGCATTATCCCCAGTCGAGAAGCGCGATGTTCGGGGAAATTAAACTTGATGTGGTATTCGGCATGCTGGAGAACTACAGGTCCGAAGAGCTAATCTTCCACGTGGCACCTTTCAACAGCGGATATCACGCCCTGTTGGGGCGAGACGCATTCACACGCTTTCAAGCTATACCCCATTACGGGTACATGAAGCTCAAAATTCCCGGGCCCAACGGAGTTATCACTATCACTAGTGATCCGGACATAGCACTCCACGTCGAAAACAAAACCGCATCCCTGGCCCTCGAGGCATTATCCGAGGCCCTTGTGGCCTCGGAGCTCACCGCTCTGCATTCCACAGTGGACAGCGACGTAATCCTCGATAAGAGGCCTAAGTCCACTTCTTTCAAGCCAGCAGACGAAATAATCAAATTTCAAGTTCACCCGACGGATCCTAATAAAACAGCAGCCATTGGAGCACAGCTGGATCCGACGGTCGACGTCGCTCTAAGAGCATTCCTGCGCGAGAATTGGGACATCTTTGCCTGGCATCCTTCGGATATGCCAGGAATCCCACGCAGACTAGCCGAACACAGCCTCAACATAATAAAGGGGTTCAAGCTAGTCAAACAAACGCTGTGACGATTTTTCGAACCCAAGTGACAAGCTACGGGGGAGGAGCTAGCCAAATTACTTGAGGCCGGGTTCATCAGAGAGATCAAACACCCGGACTGGCTAGCAAACTGCAAACTTGGTCATGGTGTCAAAGAAGGACAAATCCTGGCGCCTTTGTGTCGATTTCAAAGACCTCAACAAGGCCTGCCCTAAGGACCCCTTCCCACTGCCCTGCATTGACCAAATTATTGATGCAACTTTAGGACAAGATTCACTGTGCTTCCTCGACGCATACTCCGGATACCATCAAATTAAGATGAAGGAATCCGACCAGGCCGCAACGGCATTCATTACCCCGTACGGGCCTTTCTGCTGCAACACTATGCCTTTCGGACTTAAAAACGCTGGCGCCACTTACCAACGCATGATTCAAACATGCCTAGAAAAACAAATTGGCAATACGGTGGAGGCATACGTAGACGATGTGGTCATCAAGACTAAACATGTCGAATCGTTGGTGAATGACTTACGCCTCACACTCGACAATCTCCGAACATATGACATACGGCTCAATCCAGAAAAATGCGTTTTCGGCGTTCCAGCTGGAAAACTACTAGGGTTCATCGTTTCCAATAGAGGAATCGAAGTAAACCCAGCCAAAATCCGAGCCCTGTCACAATTGGCAACGCCAACTGACCTAAAGCAGGTCCAAAAACTAGTCGGGTGTGTGGCAGCTTTGAGCCGCCTTATCTCCAGATTGGGAGAAAAGGCACTGCCACTCTATCGCCTGCTCCGACGCACCGATAACTTCGAGTGGACGAATGCGGCAACAGCCGGATTGGAAGAAATAAAAACTTTGTTAGTAAGCAACCCAATCCTTGCCGCACCAAACGTTGGTGAACCTATGTTGCTTTACATATCTGCAACTCACCAGGTGGTGAGCGCAGTGCTCGTCGTCGAATGAGAGGAAGAGGGACACAAATTCCCGCTCCAAAAACCAGTGTACTATGTATCGACGGTCCTTACACCATGCAAATCCCGATACCCACATTATCAAAAGATAGTGTATGCGGTCTTCATGGCATCTCGGAAGCTACGACACTACTTTCAAGAGTGCTCGATCACGGTGGCCTCCGAAGTACCACTCAATGACATTATAAACAATCGAGATGCCACCGGCTGCATCGCCAAATGGGCCATTGAGCTCTTACCATTTGAAATAACATATAAGCCACGCCGAGCTATTAAATCTCAGGTGTTGGCCGACATCATCGCCGAATGGACAGAAGCCGAACTCCCTAAAGAGTACAACACATAATCCAACTGGGTGATGTACTTCAACGGCTCTAAAATGTTAGCCGGACTGGGGGCTGGTGTCCTCCTAACATCCCCTACAGGGGCCACAATCCGTTATGTATTACAAATCATGTATACGAACTCCAACAACGCAGCCGAATATGAGGCACTACTGCATGGTCTCCGGATGGTTGTTTTTATGGGCATACAACAACTCGAGGTGCGCGGGGATTCGAACCTCGCAATATCCCAAATAAACGGAGAATTCCATGCAAAAGATCCAAAGATGGCGGCTTACCGCAACGCTGTACTCAAGATATCAGCTCGGTTTGAGGGGCTTGAGTTTCACCACGTGGCTCGAGACAGTAATCAAGCGGCGGACACCCTTGCTCGAATGGGCGCTAAACGCGACCCCGTCCCACCTAACACCTTCGTGGAAAGGCTCTTCAAGCCATCCGTGGTATGGCAGGATGAGAGTGGTAACACTAGTCCAGAGCCGATAATACCCCCAGATGTCGAACACAATCTGATATCATCGGGGGCTCGGGCACCGAAATGACACCTTCCGCCCATGAAATCATGGCTGTCATCGCTCCATGGACTGAACCTTTCCTGGCCTACCTTAATAGGCGAGAGCTCCCTGATGACCAGAATGAAGCCCCTCGTATCATCCGATGTTCGAAAGCCTATACAGTTCATGAAGGAGAACTCTACAAGAAAAGTACTACCGGAGTCCTTCAAAGATGTATCTCTGAAGAGGAGGGACGGCAGCTCTTGGCCGAAATACATGCTGGTCTTGGCGGCCATCACGCCGCAGCTCGGGCCCTTGTAAGCAAGGCCTTCCGTATAGGTTTCTTCTGGCCCACAGCCCGAGCAGATGCACAGGACCTCGTACAGCGCTGTGTGGGATGCCAGCTTTTTGCCAATCAAAGCCATATGGCGCCCACTGCCCTATGAACAGTCCCCATTACTTGGCCTTTCGCGGTCTGGGGACTGGACATGGTCGAACCCCTTAAAGGGGGAAGCTATAAGAAGAAATATCTGCTGGTTATGGTAGATAAATTCACTAAGTGGATAGAGGCCAAACCAATAAAAACGGCTGAAGCCGGACCGGTGATAGACTTTATATCCGGTGTCGTACACCGTTATGGTGTCCCACACAGCATTATTACTGACAACGGCTCTAACTTTACAGCCGACGAGGTGAAAACTTGGTGTGCTAATGTCACAGCCCTAGAATTTGATTGCAGATAGTTGCATAAGCATCCATGCATCATGTCTAAATTTATTTGAAAGTTGAAATGGGGATGTTCAAACCCTAGCATCAAAAGGAATTCAAATAGGTTCAACTAAAATCTTTTTCAATGATTTCAGAATGCCCTTTAAAAATGTTCATCATTTCTGGATCAAGGTGGAAGCATCTACCAAAAATGGTTCAGATTTTTTCAGGACATATTTGGACTTTCAATTAATTCAACCATATTTGAATTGGAGCTATTTAAATGCTATATATATTTTAGATGCTCCAAAAATGTTGGAAATTGTTAAGGGTCACTGGAATAATTCATAAAGCACCCTAATTATTTCCAGGATTTTATGAAATAGTTTACTATTTATTTTAAACCAGAACAGAAAAACAGAAAATAGAAAAAGAAACAGAAAGGGGAAAATCCTTACATGGGCCACTTACTAGCCTGGCACTGTGTCGGCCTAGCCGACTGGCCCAGTGCCAGTCGTCTCCCTCCTCCCGCCAGTCGGACGGGGCGCGTGCCCGGGTCACGCGCGCGTTCGGCGCGGCATGCAGCAGCCTGCCTGGCCTCCCCTAGCCAGCGCGATGACACCTCTCAGCTCCCTGCTGCCATCCGGATCCGTCCGATCTCCTCACTCTTTCCCTTGCCTCTTCCTCGCTCTCTCCGGCGATGACCGACGCAGCCACAACAGCGCCGCCCCTCACTGACATAGTCACCGTGCATGTCGCACTCACCTGACCTGCCCATGGGCTCCGCCTTGACGCCCTCATCCTCTCTGCCGACACACGCGACGCCGGAAGCCCCGTATCGTCGTCCTCGCTGTCGTCTTCATCATCGGCCGCCCGAGATCGCCGTCGCTGTTCCGGCCGCACCAGACCTCCCCCGTGCTCTCTGACGACGCCCTCGAGATCGCTGTAAGCCCCTGATTCGTTTCCCCCTACTCCGGTGCTCTAATTCGATCTCTAGTCGTTGCTTTCATCAAGACCGAGAACCGCCGGCGTAGCTCCGGCGACCTTTTGGTCGTGCGAGTGCATCCAAACGCTTCACCACACCACGTAGAGCCTCGCTTGATCTTCCTTTCATCCGTTTGCACACCGCAGCCTCGACCACGAGCTAGCCCGAGCTCCGGCCACCGTTGCGGTCGTCGCTAGCATGGCTCTGGTCACCCCGCGGCCTCCCATCTGCTCCCCTGGATGCGGGCGAGCACGGGCTACGCCCTGGTAGTCTCCGCGCGTCTAGACGATGCCTGTAGCTCAAGTCCGGCGAACCTCCGCCGTTGTTTTGGTCACCGCTGGCCGAACCCCGGCGACAGCCGACGTGGCGCATCATTAAGACTACCCCCCCCCCTAATTAGCCACCACACTACCACTAACAGCGGGCCCCACCGCCGGTCAAACCCAGTCAGTGCTGGATTTGACCGAGTTTGTTCAGAGAGTCACTGATCAGCGGACCCCGCTGGTCAGGTTTGACCTAGTCAGCCTCGGTTAACTCGCCGACGTCATGCCATAGTCATGCTAACGCAATAAAGCTTTTCTGGCGTTTTCATTAATTCAGGAAATTCCAGAAAATAGTTAAAACTTCTAAAAATCATAGAAAATCAACCGCAGCTCAGAATGAAATAATTTATATATGTAAAATTATCAGAAAAATCCAAAGAATCTGTTTATGGCATTTTCATGCATGTTACAACAAATTTTGTTCACTGTTTAGGACAAATCAAATGAATGGCATTTAAATAACCACATGTGGAGTTTGAATTTGAACCTTGGGTTCAAACCAACTTCATTTAATTGTGTTGCTAGTTGCATTAGCTCAATCAACATCATATTGCCATGTCACATTCATGCATCATATTGTTGCATTGCATTGATTGTGTTCTTCTCTGTTGGCCGGTGTTGTTTCCTCTCAGTGGACGTTATTCCGGCGTTGTGATCGATGACACCGATGAAGAGTTATACTATCTTCAAAAGTGCCAGGCAAGCAAAACCCCCTTGTTCATTCTGATACAATCCCACTCTCTCGCTTTTGCTCTCTTTTACTGCATTAGGACAACAACGATTCAACTGTTACATGCTGCGGTAGTCGAACCCCTTTCCTCTGCATGACCTGTCATTGCCACAGTAAATAGATGAAACCCACTAGCATGAGTAGGAGTTGTTTGAGCCCTGATGTGCCTACTCATTCATGCTTGTTGCCATGCCTGCTACTGCTTAGAGTTGAGTCGGGTCTGATTCATCGGGGATGAATAGGAATGTGGTGAACATGTCTTACTGTTGAGAGCTAAGTGTGTGAACACGATTTGGTAAAGGTAGCGATGAGAGGCAATGTACGAGTACATGGTGGGTTGTCTCATTGAAACCGTCCTCGGGAACTGAGTTCTGTGCCTGTGATCCTTGAACAGCTACTACCACACATTGGGCTCCGGGCACTCTAAGCTCTCTTGACTTATTAATCAACTTGATCTCTGTCCAGGAGTTGCAACTAGTTTCTGGTGTTTGTAGGTAGTGCTAGTAGTCTACCAAGTGGCACCCGGTACAGGTGGGCTTGGGATAGACTAGGTGCAGTGGCACGGTGTACCAAGCGTCGCCTGTTTGGTGGGCTTGGGAACCCTGCTCACATCGTTTGGGGCCGTGGGCGACACCCCGGCCGGATCTCCTTGCGGATGGAACCCGAATAGGCGATAAACCTAGACTAGAGACTTGTGTGGTTAGTCAGGTTGTGGCCGACACCTTCGCCAGGCTTTCGCTTGAAGGTTGCCGAGATACATGACGTGTACATGGTGGTAAGTGGCGAGAGCGTGTGTGAAGAAGTACACCCTTGCAGGGTTATAAATGATCTATTCGAATAGCCGCGTCCGTGGTAAAGGACTTCTGGGTTGCCTATACAGTTCATAGACAAGTGAAAGTGGATACTCTAAAATGCGCAAGATAAGCGTGAGTGCTATGGATGGCGTTCTCGTAGGGAGACGGGAGCGGATCCATAGTGGTGTATTGATTGGTGAATATGTGGACTCGTGTGCGCCCCCCCAAAAGAGTTACTTGCAGTCATAGTTCAGGATAGCCACCGAGTCAAAGCTGGCTTGCTATAGTTAAAATCCACCACCCCTTTGTTGAAACTGATGCATTTGTAGCTAGTTGTGATGTAAGTCTTGCTGGGTACATTTGTACTCATGTTTGCTTAATTTATGTTTTTGCAGAGAGACTTCAGTCTCACTAGTAGTTCCGCATGGACTTCGGCGTTTAGCTTGTTACCTCAGCTATGATCTTATACCCTTGGGAGGGTCTTGTAGATAGTCAGGCTTCACAGCCTTTTTCATTTGTAGTTGGCTGTACTCAGACATGTTTTGCTTCCATTGCTTGTATGCTCTGTATGTTGGGTCATGAGACCCATGTTTGTAATATCTGGCTCCTCGGAGCCTAATGAATAAATACTTTGAGTCATAGAGTTTTGTTGTGATTCCATGTTGTATTTGCACATATCGAGCAAATTGTGTGTATGTTATTGAAATGCTTGGTATGTGTGGGATCCGACAACCTAGTTGTTTATTCTTGGTAGCCTCTCTTATGGGGAAATGTCTCCTAGTGCTTCCACTGAGCCATGGTAGCTTGCTACTGCTTAAAACACTTAGGCTGGCCGGCATGTGTCCTTCTTCGTTCCTGTGTCTGTCCCTTCGGGGAAATGTCATGTGTTGTTCCTTTAAGTCCTTGTAGCTTGCTATGACTTGGGTTCATACATTGATGACCGACACGTTCGTTGCTGGGTCATGTATGCTTGTCCCTGTAAGTTAGTGCCACCTTGGGTTTACGACTAGTCATGTCGGCCCGGGTTCTCTGTCATATGGATGCTAGTGACACTATCATATACGTGAGCCAAAAGGCGCAAACGGTCATGGGCCAGGTAAGGTGGCCCCGTGCGTGAGGCCGCAAAGTGATATGATGTGTTACATGCTAGATCGGTGTGACTTAGGATCGGGGTCCTGACAGCTTTGGTATCAGAGCCTGACTGCCTATAGGATTACCAAGCAAAACTGATCGAAGTCGAGTCTAGAAATGCTTTAGTTATACAAGGGAATTGATTGTGGAAGGGAACGTAAGGCTCTTTTTACTCCTTTACCTTATGCCCTTCTGATCTGAGTCAACTATCTTTCCTACGGGGTTAAGGAACTAGGCTTTCTCTTCTTTCTATCAGGATCACGTGTTACTAATCTATAGACTTATAGGATTGATGGTTTCAAGTCTCAGTTCAGTTTCTAGTACTTCTGTGTGTTAACAGTTGGTCTCGGAACCTTTATATTGTGATGTTGAGTGGTTATGCCACCATTTTGCAGGATGTCTCAAATATTTTTGAGCATTTAGAGTCGTTATGCTGTCCGAGTCATCCCAGGTTTCTAAATAGTCTGATGCATTTGTAAAACCCTTCTTCCTGTTCCTGATGTTCCTTTGGGCTAGATTAACCACACTAATCAGTGTGTTGAGGTACTCCATTGCCTCGACATATATGTTGAAGCTATTATTATGACCCTAGGTGTCTTAGAGAACCACCCAGTAATCTAGCTCTGATTTGTATTCCCAGTGTGATGATTCTGGACATTATTCTCGAAAGCATCCCGTGATGCCATTTAGTTAGTAGGCATTCTATTTTTGGGTTCTTGAGCCCAAGATTCACTCTACTTACCTCGTGTTGGTAGTGTTTGCTTGTTCCTTTAGGATATTAGTAACCTTTGTGATAGTCTTTGAGGTCCGTGGTATATCATTCTTCCACCATGAACCATTATGGCAGAAGATCCTTGAACCAATTATCACAACAAGAGTGCTCTTGATGAGTTCTCCATTCAAAAACTGTGAATCTGCCAGTCCTTCCTCTTCTGCATGGGTTATCCGGAAGAAATATGTTGAACTTGTTCGACATACTAATCTATGCGTCCACAACTCAGAAAATTATATGTTCCTTTGAGTTGTTCTCTTTAGTTGTATTCTGACCTTCGTCTATCATTTGATAGTCAAGAGCATGTCATGCATTCATGCTTATCGATACCTCATATTCTTGTGGTCTGTCAAGCCATTCTATTCGGGAATGACTAGGAGAAACAAACTCTAGTACCTTGTCCATTTCGAGGATTGGGTCAAAGTAGTTGTATTCCGTGGATCAAAATGTCAATCCAGCTTTTGTTCTTTTCTACCTTAGGGTATTACCATCTTTATGTCAAGAATGTCATGGGAATTGCACCACCTCCTATGAACTCTTGATATAGTGGCACCTCTCGCCATCATCGTTCATTCCTCGGTCTCCGTGTTATTGTAACCGGAATACCGACAAGTGAATTGTGATGTGTGAAACCAATACTCCTAGCAACTCCGTTGCTTGGTAGTTAATGGAAAATACTCTCATTCTTAGCGTGCTGGTTATCGAATCACCATCCTAGGACTGATTGTGCTACCTAGTCCATTTTGTTGGTGCACTCTTCGACTGACGAGTTGGGAATTGTCAAATCCCTTGCTCTTTTGATCATATCATCTTACCCTGAAAAGCAAGATTGTTCTCGAGCTTAGTATCATATAGGTGGTTCGTGATTTTCCGAATATCTTCTCGGAACTAAGGTTGTCACCTGACCGCTATGTTGAGTTCGTGATCAAGTTGGTTTTTCTATAAACCACCCTTTCTCCAAGGATCTGTGTTGGATACTCCTGAACTAGTTGGATAGGCTAAACAATAACTTGGAGAGTTGGAAGATGAAAGCTTTTCCCGCTTAGTTCATCTCCAAAGGGATATCCTTGTGTTTGTGTGTTTGTTGAAGAAAGATGATATCTTCATCGATTGATCCTCGTCATCAATTGTCGGTGCTATTGTCTTATCCATTCTTTGATTTGCGCATGGGCTATCATCAAATCAAATCAGGACCAATGATGTTCGTAATGTTGTCTTACTCGTGGTTAATCCCTCGAGCATACACCATTATAATCTTTTGGTCTGACCAATACTATCACCATGTTCACTTAATTGTGGAATTCCACCTATATGGAAGCCTGGATGTATTGTTGTTGAGCCCATTGACAACATTTTCATCTTGTCCATGATTCATGTTGAACATCTAAGTTAGTGTTGGAAACTTTTATAAGCATTATCGTCATGTCCCATTCATGAAGCATATGTTTGGATGAAAGAAGTGACTGCTACCTCTTGAGCATGCGTTGGTTTTCCCTTGAACAGGAAAGGGTGATGCAACAAAGTAGCGTAAGTATTTCCCTCAGTTTTTGAGAACCAAGGTATCAATCCAGTAGGAGACTACACGCAAGTCCCTAGTACCTCCACAAACAAATAAGAACCTTGCAACCAACGCGATAAAAGGGTTGTCAATCCCTTCACGGCCACTTGCAAAAGTGAGATCTGATAGAGATAATAAGATAAATATTTTTGGTATTTTTGTTGTATAGATTGAAAGGTAAAGATTGCAAAATAAAATAGATTGGAAACTTATATGATGGAAAGTAGACCCGGAGGCCATAGGTTTCACTAGTGGCTTCTTGATACGTCTCCAACGTATCTATAATTTTTTTATTGTTCCATGCTATTATATATTCTGTTTTGGATATTTAATGGGCTTTATTATACACTTTTATATTATTTTTGGGACTAACCTACTAACCCAAGGCCCAGTGCAAATTGCTGTTTTTTTGCCTATTTCAGTGTTCCGTAGAAAAGGAATATCAAACGGAGTCCAAACGGAATGAAACCTTTGGGAGCGTGATTTTTGGAACAAACGTGATCCAGAGGACTTGGAGTGGACGTCAAGCAACCAACAAGGAGGCCATGAGGCAGGGAGGCGCGCTTGCCCCCTGGGCACGCGCCCCACCCTTGTGGGCCCCTCGTGGCTCCCCTGACCGACTTCCTTCGCCTATATATACTCTTATGCCCCAAAAACATCCAGGAGCACGACGAAACCCTATTTACACCGCCGCAACTCTCTGTACCCGTGAGATCCCATCTTGGGGCCTTTTCCGGCGCTCCGCCGGAGGGGGCATTGATCACGGAGGGCTTCTACATCAACACCATAGCCTCTCCGGTGATGTGTGAGTAGTTTACCTTAGACCTTCAGGTCCATAGTTGTTAGCTAGATGACTTCTTCTCTCTCTTTGGATCTCAATACAAAGTTCTCCTCGATTACCTTGGAGATCTATTCGATGTAACTCTTTTTTGCGGTGTGTTTGTCGAGATCCGATGAATTGTGGGTTTATGATCAAGATTATCTATGAACAATATTTGAATCTCCTCTGAATTCTTTTATGTATGATTTGTTATCTTTGCAAGTCTCTTTGAATTATCAGTTTGGTTTGGCCTACTAGATTGATCTTTCTTGCAATGGGAGAAGTGCTTAGCTTTGGGTTCAATCATGCGGTGCTCAATCCCAGTGACAAAAGGGGAAACGACACGTATTGTATTATTGCCATCGAGGATAAAAAGATTGGGTTTATATCATATTGCTTGAGTTTATCCCTCTACATCATGTCATCTTGCCTAATGCGTTACTCTGTTCTTATGAACTTAATACTCTAGATGCATGCGGGATAGCGGTCGATGTGTGGAGTAATAGTAGTAGATGAAGGCAGGAGTCGGTCTACTTGTCGCGGACGTGATGCCTATATACATGATCATGCCTAGATATTCTCATAACTATGCTCAATTCTATCAATTGCTCGAAAGTAATTTATTCACCGCCGTAATACTTATGCTCTTGTGAGAAGCCACTAGTGAAACCTATGGCCCCCGGGTCTATTCTCTATCATATTAATCTCCCGTTATTTCTAATACCGTTTATTTTGCTTTCTTTACTTTTAGTCTTTATCATAAAAATACCAAAAATATTATCTTATCATCACTATCAGATCTCACTTTTGCAAGTGGCCATGAAGGGATTGACAACCCCTTTATCGCGTTGGTTGCAAGGTTCTTATTTGTTTGTGTAGGTACGAGGGACTTGAGCGTGGGCTCCTACTGGATTGATACCTTGGTTCTCAAAACTGAGGGAAATACTTACGCTACTTTACTGCATCACCCTTTCCTCTTCAAGGGAAAACCAACGCAGTGCTCAAGAGGTAGCAAGAAGGATTTCTGGCGCCGTTGCCGGGGAGATTTACGCACAAGTCAAGACATACCAAGTACCCATCACAAACTCTTATCCCTCGCATTACATTATTTGCCATTTGCCTCTCGTTTTTTCTCCCCCACTTCACCCTTGCTGTTTTATTCACCCTTCTTCTGTTCGTCTTTTTCGTTTGCTTTGATGTCTTACTTGGCTCGTTTGCTCGTTTGGTTGGAATAGTTGTTTATTTATTGCTAAACAGAAAACCTAAGATCTATGGATCCTCATCCGCTTGCTAATCTTTTTAAGAGATCCAATTATGATGAACCAATCGCTAGTGAGTTTTGTGCACTAGATTATCTTTATGAATTTTTGCTTGAAATTCGTGAATCTGAAAATTATGATGAAGAAATTTATGAAGAAATTCATGATAACTCCTTGAATAAAAAGCATGATTGCAATGATTTTACTATAAATTCTCTTGATGTCAATTGTGCTAATAATATGCAAAACCCTAAGCTTGGGGATGCTAGTTTTCCTATGTCTACTACTTGTTGCAATGATCATGATTGGGGTGATTCTTCTTATGATCTTGAAAATTTATTTAAGTCCCATGATGAATATGAGATTGATAATAGTGTTTGAAATAATATTGAAAGTGGGTTTGGAAGAGTGTCAACTTTAGATCCCACATATTTGGAGAATGTTCAATCTTATGAATTTTTGGATAAAAGTGGGTTTGACTTTAGTTAATGATAATCCCACTATTTTGGAAGAGTGTCAACTTCGCATGCATGTGGATCATGTTGAGAATATGTTATGTGATAGCTATTTTGTTGAATTTTCCTATAATCCTACATGTAATTATTATGAGAGAGGAAAATATGGTTGTAGAAATTTTTATCTTACTAAATTACCTCTCGTCATGTTGAGATTGCTATCGTCTCTTTCTTCTTCCTTGCATATGCTAATTTTTGCTTGCTATGACAATTTGTTTGCTTATAAAATGCCTATGCATAGGAAATATGTTAGACTTAGATGTGTTTGTTACGTGTTTCATGATGCTCTCTTTGCGCTTCAATTCTTGTCTTTCATGTGAGCATCATCAAAATTATTAATGCCTAGCTAGGGGCGTTAAAGAAAAGCGCTTGTTGGAAGACAACCCAATATTTTCCTTTCTGTTTTTGAATAAATATTTTATCTAGCCTCTGGTTAGATTTGTTTTTATGTTTTAATTAGTGTTTTTGCCAAGTAAAACCTATAGGATCTTCTTGGTTAATAGTTATTTGATCTTGCTGAAAAAGTCAGAAACTTTCTGCTCACGAAAACAATTGTTTAAAATCACCAGAACGTGATAAAATACTGATTCCAATTTCAGTAGATCAATAATCAATTTTTTTAGGATTTCCAATTTTATCAGAATTTTCGGAGTTATATAAGTTTTCGTTAAATACATATTACTACAGACTGTTCTGTTTTTGACAGATTCTGTTTTTCGTGTGTTGTTTGCTTATTTTGATGAATCTATGGCCAGTAACGGAGCTTATGAACCATAGAGAAGTTGGAATACAGTGGGTTTAACACCAATATAAATTAAGAATGAGTTCATTACAGTACCTTAAAGTGGTGGTTTGTTTTATTTCTCTAACGGAGCTCATGAGATTTTCTGTTGAGTTTTGCGTTGTGAAGTTTTCAAGTTTTGGGTGAAGATTTGATGGATTATGGAACAAGGAGTGGCAAGAGCCTAAGATTGGGGATGCCCAAGGCACCCCAAGGTAAAATCCAAGGACAACCAAAAGCCTAAGCTTGGGGATGCCCCGGAAGGCATCCCCTCTTTTGTCTTCGTCCATCGGTAACTTTACTTGATGCTATATTTTTATTCACCACATGATATGTGTTTTGCTTGGAGTGTCTTGTATGATTTGAGTCTTAGATTTTTAGTTTGCCACAATCATCCTCGCTGAATACACCTTTTGAGAGAGACACAAATGATTCGGAATTTATTAGAATACTCTATGTGCTTCACTTATATCTTTTGAGCTATATAGTTTTTGCTCTAGTGCTTCACTTATATCTTTTAGAACATGGTGGTGGATTTATTTTATAGAACTTGTTGATCTCTCATGCTTCACTTATATTATTTTGAGAGTTCCTTAGAACAGCATAGTAATTTGCTTTGGTTATAAAATTAGTCCTAATATGATAGGCATCCAAGATTAGTATAATAAAAACTTTCATATAAAGTGCATTGGATACTAAGAGAAGTTTGATACTTGATGATTGTTTTGAGATATGGAGGTAGTAATATTAAAGTTGTGCTAGTTGAGTAATTGTGAATTTGAGAAATACTTGTGTTAAAGTTTGCTAGTCCCGTAGCATGCACGTATGGTAACCGTTGTGTAACAAATTTGAAACATGAGGTGTTCTTTGATTGTCATCCTTATGAGTGGCGGTCGGGGACGAGCGATGGTCTTTTCCTACCAATCTATCCCCCTAGGATCATGCGCGTAGTGCTTGGTTTTTGATGACTTGTAGATTTTTGCAATAAGTATGTGAGTTCTTTATGACTAATGTTGAGTCCATGGATTATATGCACTCTCACCCATCCATCATTGCTAGCCTCTTCGGTACCGTGCATTGCCCTTTCTCACCTTGAGAGTTGGTGCAAACTTCGTTGGTGCATCCAAACCCCATGATACGATACGCTCTATCACACATGAACCTCCTTATATCTTCCTCAAAACAGCCACCATACCTACCTATTATGGCATTTCCATAGCCATTCCAAGATATATTGCCATGCAACTTTCCACCATTTCATTTATCATGACACGCTTCATCATTGTCATATTGCCTTGCATGATCATGTAGTTGACATCGTATTTGTGGCAAAGCCACCATGCATATTACTTCATACATGTCACTCTTGATTCATTGCCCATCCCGGTACACCGCCGGAGGCATTCATATAGAGTCATACTTTGTTCTAGTATCGAGTTGTAATCATTGAGTTGTAAATAAATAGAAGTGTGATGATCATTATTCATAGAGCATTGTCCCAATAAAAAGAAGAAGAAAAGAAAAAAAGACAGAGAAAGGCCAAACAAAAAAAGGAAGGCCCAAAATATATATATATATATAAAGGGACAATGCTACTATCCTTTTTACACACTTGTGCTTCAAAGTAGCACCATGATCTTTATGATAGAGAGTCTCTTGTTTTTTCACTTTCATATACTAGTGGGAATTTTTCATTATAGAACTTGGCTTGTATATTCCAACAATGGGCTTCCTCAAATGCCCTAGGTCTTCGTGAGCAAGCAAGTTGTATCACACCCACTTAGTTTCTTTTGTTGAGCTTTCATGCATTCATAGCTCTAGTGCATCTGTTGCATGGCAATCCCTACTCCTTGCATTGACATCAATCGATGGGCATCTCCCTAGCTCGTTGATTAGCCGCGTCAATGTGGGACTTTCTCATTTTTTGTCTTCTCCACATAAGCCCCATCATCATATTCTATTCCACCCATAGTGCTATATCCATGGCTCACGCTCATATATTGCGTGAAAGTTGAAAAAAGTTTGAGATTACTAAAGTATGAAACAATTGCTTGGCTTGTCATCGGGGTTGTGCATGATGAGAGCATTCTTGTGTGACGAAAATGGAGCATGACCAAACTATATGATTTTGTAGGGAAGAACTTTCTTTGGCCATGTTATTTTGAGAAGACATAATTGCTTAGTTAGTATGCTTGAAGTATTATTACTTTTATGTCAATATTGAACTTTTATCTTGAATCTTTCGGATCTGAATATTCATACCACAAATAAGAGAATTACATTGAAAATTATGCTAAGTAGCATTCCACATCAAAAATTATGTTTTTATCATTTATCTACTCGAGAACGAGCAGGAATTAAGCTTGGGGATGCTTGATACAACTCCAACGTATCTATAATTTTTTTATCGTTCCATGCTATATTATATTCTGTTTTGGATGTTTAATGGGCTTTATTATACACTTTTATATTATTTTTGGGACTAAGCTATTAACCGGAGGCCAGCCCAAATTGCTGTTTTTTTTTCCTATTTCAGTGCTTCGAAGGAAAGGAATATCAAACGGGGTCCAAACGGAATGAAACCTTCGGGAACGTGATTTTTGGAACAAACGTGATCCAGAGGACTTGGAGTGGACGTCAAGCAACCAACGAGGAGGCCACGAGGCAGGGAGGCACGCCTGCCCCCCTGGGCGCGCCCCCACCCTCGTGGGCCCCTCGTGGCTCCCCTGACCGACTTCCTTCGCCTATATATACTCTTATACCCCAAAAACATCCAGGAGCACGACGAAACCCTATTTCCACCGCCGCAACTCTCTGTACCCATGAGATCGCATCTTGGGGCCTTTTCCGGTGCTCCGCCGGAGGGGGCATTGATCACGAAGGGCTTCTACATCAACACCATAGCCTCTCTGATGATGTGTGAGTAGTTTATCTCAGACCTTCGGGTCCATATTTGTTAGCTGGATGGCTTCTTCTCTCTCTTTGGATCTCAATACAAAGTTATCCTCGATTCTCTTGGAGATCTATTCGATGTAACACTTTTTTGCGGTGCGTTTGTCGAGATCCGATGAATTGTGGGTTTACGATCAAGATTATCTATGAACAATATTTGAATCTCCTTGCTACCTCTTGAGCACTGCGTTGGTTTTCCCTTGAAGAGGAAAGGGTGATGCAGTAAAGTAGCGTAAGTATTTCCCTCAGTTTTTGAGAACCTAGGTATCAATCCAGTAGGAGACCACGCTCAAGTCCCTCGTACCTACACAAACAAATAAGAACCTTGCAACCAACGTGATAAAGGGGTTGTCAATCCCTTCACAGCCACTTGCAAAAGTGAGATCTGATAGAGATGATAAGATAATATTTTTGGTATTTTTATGATAAAGAGAAAAAGTAAAGATTGCAAAGTAAAATAACGGCGCCAGAAATAGTTTGTTGACGGGAGATTAATATGATGGAAAACAGACCCGGGGGCCATAGGTTTCACTAGTGGCTTCTCTCAAGATAGCATAAGTATTATGGTGGGTGAACGAATTACTCTCGAGCAATTGATAGAATTGAGCATAGTTATGAGAATATCTAGGTATGATCATGTATATCGGCATCACGTCCGTGACAAGTAGACCGACTCCTGCCTGCATCTACTACTATTACTCCACACATCGACCGCTATCCAGCATGCATCTAGAGTATTAAGTTCATAAGAACGGAGTAACGCTTTAAGCAAGATGACATGATGTAGAGGGATAAACTCATGCAATATGATATAAACCCCATCTTTTTATCCTCGATGGCAACAATACAATACATGTCGTTTCCCCTACTTTCACTGGGATCGAGCACCGCAAGATTGAACCCAAAGCTAAGCACTTCTCCCATTGCAAGAAAGATCAATCTAGTAGGCCAAACCAAACTGATAATTCGAAGAGACTTGCAAAGATAACCAATCATACATAAAAGAATTCAGAGGAGATTCAAATTTTGTTCATAGATAATCTTGATCATAAACCCACAATTCATCGGATCTCGACAAACACACCGCAAAAGAAGATTACATCGAATAGATCTCCAAGAGAAACGAGGAGAACTTTGTTTTGAGATCCAAAGAGAGAGAAGAAGCCATCTAGCTAATAACTATGGACCCGAAGGTCTAAGGTAAACTACTCACACATCATCGGAGAGGCTATGGTGTTGATCTAGAAGCCCTTTGTGATCAATGCCCCCTCCGGCGGAGCGCCGAAAAAGGCCCCAAGATGGGATCTCACGGGTACAGAGAGTTGCAGCGGTGGAATTAGGGTTTTTGCTCCGTATCTGATGTTTCCAGGGTATATGAGTATATATAGGCGAAAGAGGTCGGTCAGGAGAGCTACGAGGGGCCCACGAGGGTGGGGGTGTGCCTAGAGGGGCAGGCGCGCCTCCCTGCCTCGTGGCCTCCTTGTTGATTGCTTGACGTCCACTCCAAGTCCTCTGGATCACGTTTGTTCCAAAAATCACATTCCCGAAGGTTTCATTCCGTTTGGACTCCGTTTGATATTCCTTTCCTTCGAATCACTGAAATAGGCAAAAAAACAGCAATTTGGGCTGGGCCTCCGGTTAATAGGTTAGTCCCAAAAATAATATAAAAGTGTATAATAAAGCCCATTAAACATCCAAAACAGAATATATAATAGCATGGAACAATCAAAAATTATAGATATGTTGGAGACGTATCAAGCATCCCCAAGCTTAATTCCTGCTCGTCCTCGAGTAGGTAAATGATAAAAAACAGAATTTTTGATGTGGAATGCTACTTAGCATAATTTTCAACGTAATTCTCTTTGTTCTGGCATGAATATTCAGATCCGAAAGATTCAAGATAAAAGTTTAACGTTGACATAAAAACAATAATACTTCAAGCGTGCTAACAAAGCAATTATGTCTTATCAAAATAACATAGCCAAAGAAAGCTTACCCCTACAAAATCATATAGTTAGGCCATGCTTCAAATTCGTCACACAAAACATTCTCATCATGCATAACCCCCATGACAAGCCGAGCAATTGGTTCATACTTTTAACGCGCTTCAGCCTTTTCATCCCTTACGCAATATATGAGCGTGAGCCATGGATATAGCACTATGGGATGAATAGAATATGATGATGGGGGTTATGTGGAGAAGACAAAAAAGGAGAAATTCTCACATTGACGCGGCTAATCAACGAGCTAGGGAGATGCCCATAGATTGATGTCAATGCAAGGAGTAGGGATTGCCATGCAACGGATGCACTAGAGCTATAAATGCATGAAAGCTCAACAAAAGAAACTAAGTGGGTGGCATCCAACTTGCTTGCTCACGAAGACCTAGGGCATTTTGAGGAAGCCCATCATTGGAATATACAATCCAAGTTCTATAATGAAAAATTCCCACTAGTATATGAAAGTGACAACATAGGAGACTCTCTATCATGAAGATCATGGTGCTACTTGAAGCACAAGTGTGGAAAAAGGATAGTAACATTGTCCCTTCTCTCTTTTTCTCTCATCATTCATTTATTTTTATTTGGGCCTTCTTTTTTTGGGGCTCTTTTCTTTCTTTTTTTTCGTCCGGAGTCTCATCCCGACTTATGGGGGAATCATAGTCTCCATCATCCTTTCCTCACCTGGGACAATGCTCTAATAAATGATGATCATCACACTTTTATTTACTTACAACTCAAGAATTACAACTCAATACTTAGAACAGAACATAACTCTATGTGTATGCCTCCGGCGGTGTACCGGGATATGCAATGAATCAAGAGTGACATGTATAAAAATTATGAATGGTGGCTTTGCCACAAATACAATGTCAACTACATGATCATGCAAAGCAATATGACAATGATGGAGCGTGTCATAATAAACGGAATGGTGGAAAGTTGCATGGCAATATATCTCGGAATGGCTATGGAAACGCCATGATAGGTAGGTGCTACCTCTTGAGCACTGCGTTGGTTTTCCCTTGAAGAGGAAAGGGTGATGCAGTAAAGTAGCGTAAGTATTTCCCTCAGTTTTTGAGAACCAAGGTATCAATCCAGTAGGAGGCCACGCTCAAGTCCCTTGCACCTACAAAAACAAATAAGAACCTCGCATCCAACGCGATAAAGGGGTTGTCAATCCCTTCACGGTCACTTACGAGAGTGAGATCTGATAGAGATGATAAGATAATATTTTTGGTATTTTTATGGTAAAGAATAAAAGTAAAGAAAGCAAAATAAACGGTAATAGAAATAGCTAGTTGTTGGGAGATTAATATGATGGAAAATAGACCCGGGGGGCATAGGTTTCACAAGTGGCTTCTCTCAAGATTGCATAAGTATTACGGTGGATGAACAAATTACTGTCGAGCAATTGATAGAATTGAGCATAATTATGAGAATATCTAGGTATGATCATGTATATAGGCATCGCGTCCGTGACAAGTAGACCGACTCCTGCCTGCATCTACTACTATTACTCCACACATCGACCGCTATCCAGCATGCATCTAGAGTATTAAGTTCATAAGAACGGAGTAACGCTTTAAGCAAGATGACATGATGTAGAGGGATAAACTCATGCAATATGATATAAACCCCATCTTTTATCCTCGATGGCAACAATACAATACGTGTCGTTTCCCCTACTGTCACTGGGATCGAGCACCGCAAGATTGAACCCAAAGCTAAGCACTTCTCCCATTGCAAGAAAGATCAATCTAGTAGGCCAAACCAAACTAATAATTCGAAGAGACTTGCAAAGATAACCAATCATACATCAAAGAATTCAGAGGAGATTCAAATATTGTTCATAGATAATCTTGATCATAAACCCACAATTCATCGGATCTCGGCAAACACACCGCAAAAAGAAGAGTTACATCAAATAAATCTCCAAGAGAATCGAGGAGAACTTTGTATTGAGATCCAAAGAGAGAGAAGAAGCCATCTAGCTAATAACTATGGACCCGAAGGTCTGAGGTAAACTACTCACACATCATCGGAGAGGCTATGGTGTTGATGTAGAAGCCCTCCGTGATCAATGCCCCCTCCGACGAAACGCCGGAAAAGGCCCCAAGATGGGATCTCACGGGTACAGAAGGTTGCGGCGGTGGAACTAGGTTTTCGTGGTGCTCTCCGATGGTTTGGGGGTACGTAGGTATATATAGGAGGAAGAAGTAGGTCGGTGGAGCCATGCGGGTGGAGGGGCGCGCCCAGGGGGGTAGGCGCGCCCCCTGCCTCGTGGCTTCCTCGTCGGTTGCTTGACGTCCACTCCAAGTCCTCTGGATCATGTTTGTTCCGAAAATCACGTTCCCGAAGGTTTCATTCCGTTTGGACTCCGTTTGATATTCCTTTCCTTTGAAGCACTGAAATAGGCAAAAAAAACAGCAATTTGGGCTGGGCCTCCGGTTAATAGCTTAGTCCCAAAAATAATATAAAAGTGTATAATAAAGCCCATTAAACATCCAAAACAGAATATAGTATAGCATGGAACAATCAAAAATTATAGATACGTTGGAGACATATCAAGCATCCCCAAGCTTAATTCCTGCTCGTCCTCGAGTAGGTAAATGATAAAAACAGAATTTTTGATGTGGAATGCTACTTAGCATAATTTTCAATGTAATTCTCTTATTTGTGGTATGAATATTCAGATCCGAAAGATTCAGGATAAAAGTTTAATATTGACATAAAAGTAATAATACTTCAAGCATACTAACTAAGCAATTATGTCTTCTCAAAATAACATGGCCAAAGAAAGTTCTTCCCTACAAAATCATATAGTTTGGTCATGCTCCATTTTCGTCACACAAGAATGCTCTCGTCATGCACAACCCCGATGACAAGCCAAGCAATTGTTTCATACTTTAGTAATCTCAAACTTTTTTCAACTTTCACGCAATATATGAGCGTGAGCCATGGATATAGCACTATGGGTGGAATAGAATATGATGATGGGGGTTATGTGGAGAAGACAAAAAAGGAGAAATTCTCACATTGACGCGGCTAATCAACGAGCTAGGGAGATGCCCATCGATTGATGTCAATGCAAGGAGTAGGGATTGCCATGCAACGGATGCACTAGAGCTATAAATGCATGAAAGCTCAACAAAAGAAACTAAGTGGGTGTGCATACAACTTGCTTGCTCACGAAGACCTAGGGCATTTGAGGAAGCCCATTGTTGGAATATACAAGCCAAGTTCTATAATGAAAAATTCCCACTAGTATATGAAAGTGACAAAACAAGAGACTCTCTATCATAAAGATCATGGTGCTACTTTGAAGCACAAGTATGGAAAAAAAGATAGTAGCATTGTCCCTTCTTTATTTTCTTTTCCTTTTTTGGGCCTTTTTTGGCCTTTCTTTTTTTTGGGACAATGCTCTATGAATGATGATCATCACACTTCTATTTATTTACAACTCAATGATTACAACTCGATAATAGAACAAAGTATGACTCTATATGAATGCCTCCGGCGGTGTACCGGGATGGGCAATGAATCAAGAGTGACATGTATGAAATAATATGCACGGTGGCTTTGCCACAAATACGATGTCAACTATGATCATGTAAGGCAATATGACAATGATGAAACGTGTCATGATAAACGGAACGATGGAAA
The DNA here is from genome assembly GCF_018294505.1 of Triticum aestivum. Taxonomy (NCBI): domain Eukaryota; kingdom Viridiplantae; phylum Streptophyta; class Magnoliopsida; order Poales; family Poaceae; genus Triticum; species Triticum aestivum. The sequence continues at coordinate 207,065,097 of NC_057808.1, forward strand.
GTTGCATGGCAATATATCTCGGAATGGCTATGGAAATGCCATAATAGGTAGGTATGGTGGCTGTTTTGAGGAAGATATAAGGAGGTTTATGTGTGATAGAGCATATCGTATCACGGGGTTTGGATGCACCGACGAAGTTTGCACCAACTCTCAAGGTGAGAAAGGGCAATGCATGGTACCGAAGAGGCTAGCAATGATGGACGGGTGAGAGTGCGTATAATCCATGGACTCAATCATTAGTCATAAAGAACTCACATACTTATTGCAAAAATCTACAAGTCATCAAAAACCAAGCACTACGCGCATGCTCCTAGGGGGATAGATTGGTAGGAAAAGACCATCGCTCGTCCCCGACCGCCACTCATAAGGAGGACAATCAAAGAACACCTCATGTTTCAAATTTGTTACACAACGTTTACCATACGTGCATGCTACGGGACTTGCAAACTTCAACACAAGTATTTCTCAAATTCACAACTAATCAACTAGCACAACTTTAATATCACTACCTCCATATCTCAAAACAATCATCAAGCATCAAACTTCTCTTAGTATTCAACGCATTTATACGAAATTTTTACTAATCTTGGATGCCTATCATATTAGGACTAATTTCTCAATTTAAGCAAATTACCATGCTATTTTTGAGGACTCTCAAAATGATATAAGTGAAGCATGAGAGAACAATAGTTTCTACAAAACAAAACCACCGCCGTGCTCTAAAAGATATAAGTGAAGCACTAGAGCAAAAACTATATAGCTCATAAGATATAAGTGAAGCACATAGAGTGTTCTAATAAATTTTGAATCATGTGTGTCTCTCTCAAAAGGTGTGTACAGAAAATATGATTGTGGTAAACTAAAAGCAAAGACTCAAATCATACAAGACGCTCCAAGCAAAGCACTTATCATGTGGTGAATAAAAATATAGCTCCAAGTAAAGTTACCGATGGACGAAGACGAAAGAGGGGATGCCTTCCGGGGCATCCCCAAGCTTTGGCTTTTTGGTGTCCTTAGATTTACCTTGGGGTGCCTTGGGCATCCCCAAGCTTAGGCTCTTGCCACTCCTTGTTCCATAATCCATCAAATCCTTACCCAAAACTTGAAAACTTCACAACACAAAACTTAACAGAAATTCTCGTGAGCTCCGTTAGCGAAAGAAAAGAAAACACCACTTCAAGGTACTGTATTGAACTCAATATTTATTTATATTGGTGTTAAACTTACTGTATTCCAACTTCTCTATGGTTTATAAGTTCTTTTACTAGCCATAGATTCATCAAAATAAGCAAACAACACACAAAAAACAGAATCTGTCAAAAACAGAACAGTCTGTAGTAATCTGTAACTAATGCATACTTTTGGAACTCAGAAACATCTACCAAAATAGGATGACCTATATAATTTTTTTATTGATCTACTGCAATTGTAATAAGTATTTTATCACGTTCTGGTGATTTTCAACAATTGTTTTCGTGAACAGAAAGTTTCTGGAATTTTAGCAAGATCAAATAACTGTTAACCAAGAAGATCCTATAGGTTTCACTTGGCACAAACACTAATTAAAACACAAAACCACATCTAACCAGAGGTTAGATCAAAGATTTATTCCTAAACAGGAGCAAAAAGTAAAAAACTAAAATAAAATCGGGTTGCCTCCCAACAGGCGCTATCGTTTAACGCCCCTAGCTAGGCATTGAGATTTCGATGATGCTCACATGAAAGACAAGAATTGAAGCGCAAAGAGAGCATCATGAAACACGTGACAAACACATCTAAGTCTACCATACCTCCTATGCATAGGCATCTTATAGGCAAACAAATTATCATAGCAAGCAAAAACTAGCATATGCAAGGAAGTGGGAAGAAACAATAGCAATCTCAACATAACGAGAGGTAATTTTCCTCTCTCATAATAATTACATGTAGGATCATAGGCAAATTCAACAAAATAGCTATCACATAACATATTCTCAACACGATCCACATGCATGCGAAGTTGACACTCTTCCAAAATAGTGTGATTATCATTAACTAAAGTCATGACCTCTCCAAACCCACTTTTATCAAAAATACCATAAGATTGAACATTCTCCAAATATGTGGGATCTAAAGTTGACACTCTTCCAAACCCACTTTCAATATTATTGCAAACACTATTATGAATCTCATATTCATCATGGGGCTTAAATAAATTTTCAAGATCATAAGAAGAATAACCCCAGTCATGATCATTGCAACAAGTAGTAGACATAGCAAAACTAGCATCCCCAAGCTTAGGGTTTTGCATATTATTAGCACAATTGACATCAAGAGAATTTATAGTAAAATCATTTCAATCATGCTTTTTATTCAAAGATCTATCGTGAATCACTTCATAAAGCGCTTCATCAAAATTTTCAGATTCACGGATTTCAAGCAAAACCTCATAAAGATAATCTAGTGCACAAAACTCACTAGCAATTGGTTCATCATAATTGGATCTCTTAAAAATATTAGCAAGCGGATGAGGATCCATAGATCTTAGGTTCTCTGTTTAGCAATAAATACACAACTATTCCAACAACACAAGCAAACGAGCCAAGTAAGACATAAAGGCAAACAAAAAGACAAACAGAAGAAGGGCGAATAAAACGGCAAGGGTGAAGTGGGGGAGAGGAAAACGAGAGGCAAATGGCAAATAATGTAATGCGAGGGATAAGAGCTTGTGATGGGTACTTGTTATGTCTTGCCTTGTGTGTAGACTCCCCGGCAACGGCGCCAGAAATGGCTCATTGTCGGGAGAGCAAATCTTGACTTGACTTGGCGTAAGCCTCCCCGGCAACGGCGCCAGAAATCCTTCTTGCTACCTCTTGAGCACTGCGTTGGTTTTCCCTTGAAGAGGAAAGGGTGATGCAGTAAAGTAGCATAAGTATTTCCCTCAGTTTTTGAGAACCAAGGTATCAATCCAGTAGGAGGCCACGCTCAAGTCCCTTGCACCTACACAAACAAATAAGAACCTCACAACCAACGCGATAAAGGGGTTGTCAATCCCTTCACGGTCACTTACGAGAATGAGATCTGATAAGATAATATTTTTGGTATTTTTATGGTAAGGAATAAAAGTAAAGAAAGCAAAATAAACGGTAATAGAAATATCTAGTTGTTGGGAGATTAATATGATGGAAAATAGACCCAGGGGCCATAGGTTTCACTAGTGGCTTCTCTCAAGATAGCATAAGTATTACGGTGGGTGAACAAATTACTGTCGAGCAATTGATAGAATATAATTATGAGAATATCTAGGTATGATCATGTATATAGGCATCGTGTCCGTGACAAGTAGACCGACTCCTGCCTGCATCTACTACTATTACTCCACACATCGACCGCTATCCAGCATGCATCTAGAGTATTAAGTTCATAAGAACGGAGTAACGCTTTAAGCAAGATGACATGATGTAGAGGGATAAACTCATGCAATATGATATAAACCCCATCTCTTTATCCTCGATGGCAACAATACAATATGTTTCGTTTCCCCTACTGTCACTGGGATCGAGCACCGCAAGATTGAACCCAAAGCTGAGCACTTCTCCCATTACAAGAAAGATCAATCTAGTAGGCCAAACCAAACTGATAATTCGAAGAGACTGGCAAAGATAACCAATCATACATAAAATAATTCAGAGGAGATTCAAATATTGTTCATAGATAATCTTGATCATAAACCCACAATTTATTGGATCTCGGCAAACACACCGCAAAAAGAACAGTTACATCAAATAGCACTCCAAGAGAATCGAGGAGAACTTTGTATTGAGATCTAAAGAGAGAGAAGAAGCCATCTAGCTAATAACTATGGACCCGAAGGTCTGAGGTAAACTACTCACACATCATCGGAGAGGCTATGGTGTTGATGTAGAAGCCCTCCGTGATCAATGCCCCCTCCGGCGGAGCGCCGGAAAAGGCCCCAAGATGGGATCTCAAGGGTACATAAGGTTGCGGCGGTGGAACTAGGTTTTCGTGGTGCTCTCCGATGGTTTGGGGGTACGTAGGTATATATAGGAGGAAGAAGTAGGTCGGTGGAGCCACGAGGGGCCCACGAGGGTGGAGGGCGCGCCCAGGGGGGTAGACGTGCCCCGTGCCTCGTGGCTTCCTCATCGGTTGCTTGATGTCCACTCCAAGTCCTCTGGATCATGTTTGTTGCGAAAATCACGTTCCCGAAGGTTTCATTCCGTTTGGACTCCTTTTGATATTCCTTTCCTTCGAAGCACTGAGATAGGCAAAAAAACAGCAATTTGGGCTGGGCCTCCGGTCAATAGCTTAGTCCCAAAAATAATATAAAAGTTTATAATAAAGCCCATTAAACATCCAAAACAGAATATAATATAGCATGGAACAATCAAAAATTATAGATATGTTGGAGACGTATCAGTAGGTATGGTGGCTGTTTTGAGGAAGATATAAGGAGGTTTATGTGTGATAGAGCGTATCATATCTACTACTATTACTCCACACATCGACCGCTATCAGCATGCATCTAGAGTATTAAGTTCATAAGAACAGAGTAACGCATTAGGCAAGATGACATGATGTAGAGGGATAAACTCAAGCAATATGATATAAACCCCATCTTTTTATCCTCGATGGCAACAATACAATACGTGTCGTTTCCCTTTCTGTCACTGGGATCGAGCAACGGAAGATTGAACCCAAAGTTAAGCACTTCTCCCATTGCAAGAAAGATCAATCTAGTAGGCCAAACCAAACTGATAATTCGAAGAGACTTGCAAAGATATCAAATCATACATATAAGAATTCAGAGGAGAACCAAATATTGTTCATAGATAATCTTGATCATAAACCCACGATTCATTGGATCTCGACAAACACACCGCAAAAAGAAATACATCAAATAGATCTCCAAGAGAATCAAGGAGAACTTTGTATTGAGATCCTAAGAGAGAGAATAAGCCATCTAGCTAATAACTATGGACCCGAAGGTCTCAGGTAAACTACTCACACATCATCGGAGAGGCTATGGTGTTGATGTAGAAGCCCTCCGTGATCGATTCCCCCTCCGGCGAAGCGCCGGAAAAGGCCCCAAGATGGGATCTCACGAGTATAGAAGGTTGCGGTGGTGGAAATAGGGTTTCGTGGTGCTCCTTGATGTTTTCGGGGTATATGAGTATATATAGGTGAAAGAAGTTGGTCAGGGGAGCCACGAGGGGCCCACGAGGGTGGGGGCGTGCCTACCCCCTGGGCGCGCCTCCCTGCCTCGTGGCCGCCTCGTTGCTTCCTTGACGTCCACTCCAAGTCTCCTGAATTGTGTTTGTTCCAAAAATAACTCTCCCGAAGGTTTCATTCCGTCTGGACTCTGTTTGATATTCCTTTTCTGCGAAACACTGAAATAGGCAAAAAACAACAATTTGCACTGGGCCTCCGGTTAGTAGGTTAGTCCCAAAAATAATGTAAAAGTGCATAATAAAGCCCATTAAACATCCAAAATAGATAATATAATAGCATGGAACAATCAAAAATTATAGATACGTTGGAGACGTATCAAGCATCCCCAAGCTTAATTCCTGCTCGTCCTCGAGTAGGTAAATGATAAAAACAGAATTTTTGATTTGGAATGCTACCTAGCATAATTCTCAATGTAATTTTCTTTATTGTGGCATGAATGTTCAGATCCGAAAGATTCAAGACAAAAGTTTAATATTGACATAAAATAATAATACTTCAAGCATACTAATAAGGCAATCATGTCTTCTCAAAATAACATGGCCAAAGAAAGTTATCCCTACAAAATCATATAGTCTGGCTATGCTCCATCTTTATCACACAAAAATATTTAAATCATGCACAACCCCGATGACAAGCCAAGCAATTGTTTCATACTTTTGATGTTCTCAAACTTTTTCAATCTTCACGCAATACATGAGCGTGAGCCATGGACATAGCACTATATGTGGAATAGAATGGTGGTTGTGGAGAAGACAAAAAGGAGAAGATAGTCTCACATCAACTAGGCGTATCAACGGGCTATGGAGATGCCCATCAATAGATATCAATGTGAGTGAGTAGGGATTGCCATGCAACGGATGCACTAGAGCTATAAGTGTATGAAAGCTCAGCAAAAACTAAGTGGGTGTGTGTCGGTGTCAAAACCAGTGGATCTCGGGTAGGGGGGTCCCGAACTGTGCGTCTAAGGTCGATGGTAACAGGAGACAGGGGACACGATGTTTACCCAGGTTCGGGCCCTCTCTATGGAGGTAATACCCTACTTCCTGCTTGATTGATCTTGATGAATATGAGTATTACAAGAGTTGATCTACCACGAGATCGTAATGGCTAAACCCTAAAAGTCTAGCCTGTATGACTATGGTTATGAATATATCTCCTCCGGACTAAGCTCTCTGGTTTATATAGACACCGGAGAGATCTAGGGTTACATATGGTCGGTTATAGAGAAAGGAATCTTCACGATTGGTCGCCAAGCTTGCCTTCCACGCCAAGGAGAGTCCCATCCGGACACGGGTGAGAGTCTTCGGTCTTTGTATCTTCACAGCCCATCAGTCCGTCCCATGGCTAACAGGCCGGATGCCCGAGGACCCCTTAGTCCAGGACTCCCTCAGTGTGCATCCAACTCGCTTGCTCACGAAGACCTAGGGCATTTTGAGGAAGCCCATCATTGTTATACAAGCCAAGTTCTATAATGTAAAATTCCCACTGGTATATGAAAGTGATATCATAGGAGACTCTTTATCATGAAGATCATGGTGCTACTTTGAAGCACAAGTGTGGTAAAAGGATAGTAACATTGTCCCTTCTCTCTTTTTCTCTCTTTTTTTGGGCCTTTCTCTCTCTTTTTTATGGCCTCTTTTCTTTCTCTTTTTTTTAGTCTGGATTCTCATCCCGACTTGTGGGGGAATCATAGTCTCCATCATCCTTTCCTCAGTTGAACAATGCTCTAATAATGATGATCATCACACTTTTATTTACTTACAACTCAATACTTAGAACAAAATATGACTCTATGTGAATGCCTCTGGCGGTGTACTGGGATATGCAATGAATCAAGAGTGACATGTATGAAAATCATGAACGGTGGTTTTTCCACAAATACGATGTGAACTACATGATCATGCGAAGCAATATGACAATGATGGAGCATGACATAATAAACAGAACGGTGTTAAGTTGCATGGCAATATATCTCGGAATGGCTATGGAAATGCCATAATAGGTAGGTATGGTGGCTGTTTTGAGGAAGGTATATGGTGGGTGTATGATACCGGCGAAACGTGCGCGGTATTGGAGAGGCTAGCAATGGTGGAAGGGTGAGAATGCGTATAATCCATGGACTCAACATTAGTCATAAAGAACTCACATACTTATTGCAAAAATCTATTTGTTATCGAAACAAAGTACTACGCGCATGCTCCTAGGGGGATAGATTGGTAGGAAAAGACCATCGCTCGTCCCCGACCGCCACTCATAAGGAAGACAATCAATAAATAAATCATGCTCCGACTTCATCACATAACGGTTCACCATACGTGCATGCTACGGGAATCACAAACTTTAACACAAGTATTTCTCAAATCCACAACTACTCAACTAGCATGACTCTAATATTACCATCGTCATATCTCAAAAGAATTATCAAGTATCAAACTTCTCATAATATTCAATGCACTTTATACGATAGTTTTTATTATACCTATCTTGTATGTTCATCATATTAGGACTAAAGTTTTTAACCAAAGCAAATTAACATGCTGTTTCATAGGACTCTCAAACTAATATAAGTGAAGCATGAGAGATCAATAATTTCTATAAAATAAAACCACCACCGTGCTCTAAAAAGATATAAGCGAAGCACTAGAGCAAAATTATCTAGCTCAAAAGATATAAGCGAAGCACATAGAGTATTCTAATAAATTATGATTCATGTGTCTCTCTAAAAGGTGTGTACAACAAGGATGATTGTGTTAAACTAAAAAGAAAAGACTCAAATCATACAAGACGCTCCAAGCAAAACACATATCATGTGGTGAATAAAAATATAGCATCAAGTAAAGTTACCGATAGACGAAGACGAAGGAGGGGATGCCTTCCGGGGCATCCCCGAGCTTAGGCTTTTGGTTGTACTTGAATTTTACCTTGGGGTGCCTTGGGAATCCCCAAGATTAGGCTCTTGCCACTCCTTGTTCCATAATCCATCAAATCTTTACCCTAAAACTTGAAAACTTCACAACACAAAACTCAACAGAAAATCTCATGAGCTCCGTTAGCGAAATAAAACAAACCACCACTTTAAGGTATTGTAATGAACTTATTATTTATTTATATTGGTGTTAAACCTACTGTATTCCAACTTCTCTATGGTTCATACCCCCCGATACTAGCCATAGATTCATCAAAATAAGCAAACAACACACGAAAAACAGAATCTGTCAAAAACAGAACAGTCTGTAGTAATATGTATCAAACGCAAACTTTTGTAACTCGGAAAAATCTACCAAAATAGGACGACCTAGATAATTTGATTATTGATCTACTTCAATTGGAACAGTATTTTATCACTTTTTTGGTGATTTTTAACAATTGTTTTTGTGAGAAGAAAGTTTCTGACTTTTTCAGCAAGATCAAATAATTGTTATCCAAGAAGATCCTATAGGTTTTACTTGGCACAAACACTAATTAAAACATAAAACCACATCTAAACAGAGGCTAGATGAAATATTTATTACCAAACAGGAACAAAAAGCAAGGAATAAAAATAAAATTGGGTTGCCTCCCAACAAGCGCTATCGTTTAACGCCCCTAGCTAGGCATAAAAACAAGAATAGCTCTAGGTATTGCCATAATGATATGGCAAATCGCGAAAACTCATCTCATATTCCCTAAGTTCAGCAGCAAGTTTTCTTTGTGGCAAGAAAAAGTAATCAAAAGGGCTAAATTTAATTGGACAAAAGTCCCCAAGATCAAGCTCAGGAGGTATGGGTTCCTCCTTTGGCCCCTCATATTGCACAACCAATTCATCATTATAAGCATTCTTTTGGCAAAAAGTCACGAGCCTTTGTTCAAGAGAAAAACCTAACCATTGTTTTGGATAGCAAAATCATCATTAAGTTTAGAAATTCTATCAACTAGAACATCGGTAGGAACCTTCTTTCTAAGGTTTTCATTATAAGCAACATGATCTACAGATTGTCCACCCTATAATGCGCAAAAATTTCTTTGGCTTCTTTCATTATAAATCTAAACTCGTGTGCCAAAAAGATAGTAGCTGCTCGCTTAACAGAAGAATGCTCAATATTGGAAAATTCTAGAAAAATTCTCTGTATGCAAGGATGCATGTGAATAAACTGTCTTTCAAGTTCAACTATGAGCAGAGATATAGCATCCGCAAGACTACTAGTTCTATGAAGAATAGATCCACCCATAGTGGGCAAAGCACCGGCACAAGTAAAGAAATCTTGAAGAACTCCTTTTCCAATAATATTACCGCTACCAATCCCAAACTTTTTAGTGTGTAAGATAGTAGGTTCTTCAGGAGGAGCATCAAAAGAATCAAAGTTTCCCATGTTATTACTATTGTCCTTATCAACGATAACCTCCCCAGTTTCAGACATAATGGCAGCAAATCCCGCAAAGAGCGAGCACACAAAGGGTATGCGAAAAGAGGCGAACAAAAAGGGCAAATAAAAACGGCAAGGGTGAAGTGGGGGAGAGGAAAACAAGAGGCAAATGGAAAATAATGTAATGCGAGGGATAAGAGTTTGTGATGGGTACTTGGTATGTCTTGACTTGTGCATAAATCTCCCCGGCAACAATGCCAGAAATCCTTCTTGCTACCTCTTGAGCATGCGTTGGTTTTCCCTTGAAGAGGAAAGGGTGATGCAGATAAGTAGCGTAAGTATTTCCCTCAGTTTTTGAGAACCAATGTATCAATCCAGTAGGAGACTACACGCAAGTCCCTAGTACCTACACAAACAATTAAGAACCTTGCAACCAACGCGATAAAGGGGTTGTCAATCCCTTCAGGCCACTTGCAAAAGTGAGATCTGATAGAGATAATAAGATAAATATTTTTGGTATTTATGTTGTATAGATTGAAAAGTAAAGATTGCAAAATAAAATAGATTGGAAACTTATATGATGGAAAGTAGACCCGGGGGCCATAGGTTTCACTAGTGGCTTCTCTCAAGATAGCATATTCTACGGTGGGTGAACAAATTACTGTCGAGCAATTGATAGAAAAGCGCATAGTTATGAGAATATCTAGGCATGATCATGTATATAGGCATCACGTCCATGATAAGTAGACCGAAACGATTCTGCATCTACTACTATTACTCCACACATCGACCGCTATCCAGCATGCATCTAGAGTATTAAGTTCATAAGAACAGAGTAACGCATTAGGCAAGATGACATGATGTAGAGGGATAAACTCAAGCAATATGATATAAACCCCATCTTTTTATCCTCGATGGCAACAATACAATACGTGTCGTTTCCCTTTCTGTCACTGGGATCGAGCAACGGAAGATTGAACCCAAAGCTAAGCACTTCTCCCATTGCAAGAAAGATCAATCTAGTAGGCCAAACCAAACTGATAATTCGAAGAGACTTGCAAAGATATCAAATCATACATATAAGAATTCAGAGGAGAACCAAATATTGTTCATAGATAATCTTGATCATAAACCCATGATTCATTGGATCTCGACAAACACACCGCAAAAAGAAATACATCAAATAGATCTCCAAGAGAATCAAGGAGAACTTTGTATTGAGATCCTAAGAGAGAGAATAAGCCATCTAGCTAATAACTATGGACCCGAAGGTCTCAGGTAAACTACTCACACATCATCGGAGAGGCCATGGTGTTGATGTAGAAGCCCTCCGTGATCGATTCCCCCTCTGGCGGAGCGCCGGAAAAGGCCCCAAGATGGGATCTCACAGGTATAGAAGGTTGCGGTGGTGGAAATAGGGTTTCGTGGTGCTCCTGGATGTTTTCGGGGTATATGAGTATATATAGGCGAAAGAAGTCGGTCAGGGGAGCCACGAGGGGCCCACGAGGGTGGGGGGCGCGCCTACCCCCCTGGGCGCGCCTCCCTGCCTCGTGGTCGCCTCGTTGCTTCCTTGACGTCCACTCCAAGTCTCCTGGATTGCGTTTGTTCCAAAAATAACTCTCCCGAAGGTTTCATTCCGTTTGGACTCTGTTTGATATTCCTTTTCTGCGAAACACTGAAATAGGCAAAAAACAACAATTTGCACTGGGCCTCCGGTTAGTAGGTTAGTCCCAAAAATAATGTAAAAGTGCATAATAAAGCCCATTAAACATCCAAAACAGATAATATAATAGCATGGAACAATCAAAAATTATAGATACGTTGGAGACGTATCAGTGACTTCCTCTAGTTCATGTGCATTTGAAGGAAGTTGCCACTGTGAATTCGAGAAAGCTTGTATTTTGCTTCTTTTGGAATCATCCCAAGTCAGTCATGCATGTGCGAAGTATTCTATGGTCTGATAGACTGATCATCTTCATTCCATATGTATTCCCTAGCACCTAAAGCCACTGATTGATTTGTCCAAGGAAAAGAAGTTCCTTCTTAAGAGCTAATCATATGACTTATGCAAGGACTTTGATACCCTTTATGATGGTTCCCCACCTGAACTCGGTAGTGTTTTATTGTAAGACTACTATGTGGTCATGCTTGTCTGGGACAGCGTGTTCACATGTGTTTAGCAGAGCCAACTCATGTTTTGGAGCTTGCTATCGTAGTTCATCTCCTGAGAATCTCGCAACGTCATCTCGTCGATTTGTGTTGCAAACTTTCTTTTCCAGACATGCTGTCTGACATATTCCGTTACCAACCATATCTGAATCTCAGGCAGATATGATGGTTGGAACATTCCCAACATTTGCATTTTGTCCCCAGCTTGCGCTGCCATTGTGCCATTTTACCATGGGCTGCCCTTCTCAGTAATTGCTAATCAAGATCATCCTCAAAAGTGGGTTTACCCTGGACCCTATCCTTCTCGATGATAAGAAGAAATCATCCATCGCATCGTCTTCAAGAAGGTAGTCCACATCATCCATTCTAGCCCGAGTATGTCGTTCTCTCGAACTCCGTCAAATGATCGTTCGTAAATTGCCTTAGGATGGTATGAAGAGTTTCAATGATCCTTGTATCAAAAGTAATTCTTTTTGCCACTTAAGGGAATAATCCTACGAGTCACCTCCTCTAAGGTGCCCCGTTATGGAATCATGGCAATTATCTCCTCGCTACTTCGAAACCATGCACCATCTTACTTAAGCGTGGAATGGTTGCCTACCCATTTGAACCTTCGTCATTTGTTTCTTTTCCATCATCCCTGATGTGTGTTTTGTGTCTCAACTCAAGAGATGTTCTTACGTCTCACTCCATGAACTGATCTTGAGTTGCTCGATCTTCGAGAAGATCGATTCCTGTAGAGTTTCCTTCTATCGACATCGTGTTGGATGAAGATCTCAAAAGCAAATACATCGAGACAAAAATGAGGCAATGAATCAACATCTTCGAGAACGACAATTGGATCATGAAGATTGTGTTAGCTTGTGTCCCCTATGTCTTCTTACCTCACGTCTTGAATCTCGAGACGAGATTCTTGTTTAGTGGGGGTGAGTTGTCACAGCCCTAGAATTTAATTGCAGATAGTTGCATAAGCATCCATGCATCATGTCTAAATTTATTTGAAAGTTGAAATGGGGATGTTCAAACCCTAGCATCAAAAGGAATTCAAATAGGTTCAACTAAAATCTTTTTCAATGATTTCAGAATGCCCTTTAAAAATGTTCATCATTTCTGGATCAAGGTGGAAGCATCTACCAAAAATGGTTCACATTTTTCAGGACATATTTGGACTTTCAATTAATTCAACCATATTTGAATTGGAGCTATTTAAATGCTATATATTTTTTAGATGCTCCAAAAATGTTGGAAATTGTTAAGGGTCACTGGAATAATTCAGAAAGCACCCATAATTATTTCCAGGATTTTATGAAATAGTTTACTATTTATTTTAAACCAAAACAGAAAAACAGAAAATAGAAAAAGAAACAGAAAGGGGAAAATCCTTACATGGGCCACTTACTAGCCTGGCACTGTGCCGGCCTAGCCGACTGGCCCAGTGCCAGTCGTCTCCCTCCTCCCGCCAGTCGGACGGGGCGCGTGCCCGGGTCGCGCGCGCGTTCGGCGCGGCATGCAGCAGCCTGCCTGGCCTCCCCTAGCCAGCGCGATGCCACCTCTCACCTCCCTGCTGCCATCCGGATCCGTCTGATCTCCTCGCTCTTTCCCTTGCCTCTTCCTCGCTCTCTCCGGCGATGACCGACGTAGCCACAACAGCGCCGCCCCTCACTGACATAGTCACCGTGCATGTCGCACTCACCTGACCTGCCCATGGGCTCTGCCTTGACGCCCTCATCCTCTCCGCCGACGCACGCAACGCCGGAAGCCCCGTATCTCGTCCTCGCCGTCGTCTTCATCGTCGGCCGCCCAAGATCGCCGTCGTTGTTCCGGCCGCACGAGACCTCCCCCGAGCTCTCTGACGACGCCCTCGAGATCGCTGTGAGCCCCTGATTCGTTTCCCCCTACTCCCATGCTCTAATTCGATCTCTAGCCGTTGCTTTCATCAAGACTGAGAACCACCGCCGCCTGAGCTTGTCCCCGGCGTAGCTCCGATGACCTTTTGGTCATGCGAGTGCGTCCAAACGCTTCACCACACCACGTAGAGCCTCGCTCGATCTTCCTTTCGTCCGTTTGCACACCGTAGCCCCGACCACGAGCTCGCCCGAGCTCCGGCCGCCGCTGCGGTCGTCGCTGGCGTTAGCTCCGGTCAGCCCGCGGCCTCCCATCTGCTCCCCTGGATGCGGGCGAGCACGGGCTACGCCCTGGTAGTCTCCGCGCGTCCAGCCGCTGCCTGTAGCTCAAGTCCAGCGAACCTCCGCCGTTGTTTTGGTTGCTGCCGGCCGAACCCCGGCGATAGCCGACGTGGCGCGTCATTAAGACTAACCCCCCCTATTTAGCCACCACACTCCCACTAACAGCAGGCCCCACCGCTGGTCAAACCCAGTCAGTGGTGGATTTGACCGGGTTTGTTCAGTGAGTCACTCATCAGCAGACCCCACTGGTCAGGTTTGACCTAGTCAGCCTCGGCTGACTCGCCCATGTCATGCCACAGTCATGCTGACGCAATAAAGCTTTTCTGGCGTTTTTATTAATTCAGCAAATTCCATAAAATAGTTAAAATTTCTAAAAATCATAGAAAATCAACCGTAGCTCAGAATGAAATAATGTATATATGAAAAATTATCAGAAATATCCAAAGAATCTGTTTATGGCATTTTCGTGCATGTTAGAACAACTTTTGTTCACTGTTTAGGACAAATCAAATGAATGGCATTTAAATAACCACATGTGGAGTTTGAATTTGAACCTTGGGTTTAAACCAACTTCATTTAATTGTGTTGCTAGTTGCATTAGCTCAATCAACATCATATTTCCATGTCACATTCATGCATCATATTGTTGCATTGCATTGATTGTGTTCGTTCTCTGTTTGCTTAATTTATGTTTTTGCAGAGAGACTTCAGTCTCACTAAGTTCCCCGTGGACTTCGATGTTTAGCTTGTTACCTCAGCTACGATCTTTTACCATTGGGAGGGTCTTGTAGATAGTCAGGCTTCACAGCCTTTTTCATTTGTAGTTGGCTGTACTCAGACATGTTATGCTTCCGTTGCTTGTATGCTCTGTATGTTGGGTCATGAGACCCATGTTTCTAATATCTGGCTCCTCGGAGCCTAATGAATAAATACTTTGAGTCATAGAGTTTTGTTGTGATGCCATGTTGTATTTGCACATATCGAGCATGTTGTGTGTATGTTATTGAAATGCTTGGTATGTGTGGGATCCGACAACCTAGTTGTTTATTCTTGGTAGCCTCTCTTATGGGGAAATTTTCCTAGTGCTTCCACTCAGCCATGGTAGCTTGCTACTGCTCCGGAACACTTAGGCTGGCCGGCATGTGTCCTTCTTCGTTCCTATGTCTGTCCCTTCGGGGAAATGTCACGCGTTGTTCCTTTAAGTCCTTGTAGCTTGCTACGACTTGGGTTCATACGTTGATGACCGACACATTCGTTGCTGGGTCATGTATGCATGTCCCTGTAAGTTAGTGCCACCTTGGGTTTACAACTAGTCATGTCGGCCCGGGTTCGCTGTCATATGGATGCTAGCGACACTATCATATACGTGAGCCAAAAGGCGCAAACGGTCCCGGGCCAGGTAAGGTGGCCCCGTGCGTGAGGCCGCAAAGTGATATTGTGTGTTACATGCTAGATCGGTGTGACTTAGGATCGGGGTCCTGACAGCTAATCTGGGCATTAAGCTCGATTACGCCTCCGTATATCACCCTCAAACAAATGGTCAGGTCGAACGGGCTAACGGCCTGATAATGAGCGGCATCAAATCTAGACTCGTGCGATCCCTACGGGAATCAGATATGCACTGGGTTGAGGAACTCGATCCCATACTCTGGGGGCTGTGAACCACGCCCAATCGCATGACCGGATACACACCCTCCTTTATGGTGTACGGCGCAGAGGTTGTCCTGCCCTGTGACATTATTCATGACTCACCTTGAGTGCGCATGTATGAAGAGAGAGAAGCCGAGCTCGATCGGCAGGACGATCTAGACGGCCTGGAAGAGGAGCGCAATGTCGCAAGAGCCCGTTCCGCATTTTACCAACAACAGGCTCGAAGATACCAAAGCAGAGAAGTGCGGGCGAAGACATACAATGTCGGCAAACTCGTTCTACGCCTACTAGAGAAGAAAAAGGACAAGCTCAAGCCCGGTCCCTTCATTATAGATGAAGTTCTCACTGGAGGAGCCTATCGCCTTTGCAATGCATAAGATAATCGCTTAGAGCCGAACCCATGGAACGCTACTCGGCTCCGAAGATTCTACGCCTAAGTCCGGACATATACATCTATTCGTTCCTTTTTCTCCTTTTCAATTTTTTCTTTTTCTCGTTTTTATACGATTTCTAGCGTGTGTTCTGGTAAGCCGCACACTTGAGGGGTATACATCCTTAAATGTACACACCCCACCATAACTGGGGGCTTCTCTGCTCATATTATTATTATTTGGAGCATAAAGCTCACCATATATATGCGTCGACTGCTCATATACGTCCTTTCTTCGCCATTATATGCACCTCTATGACTTAAGTTTTTGCCAAGCTGGGTTGCCTGGCTCCTGTGCTTATGCCCTACGTTCCCGCTCGTTCGGCTAGGGCATAAAGGGAGCACCTCTGCGATTGTTACAACTGGGTTATCCGGACATGTACCACAGATGGGTGAAGCCAAAAGCTAGCGTTCTTAAGAGAATAATTGGTCGGCGGACAAACGACGAACTGCCTTTGTTGGAATATAAACTCCCGAAATATAAAGCTTCTTGTGATTTTTTAGCATCACGGTTTAGGCATGCATTAATAACGCATGCTGACCTAGAGAGAGGAACCCTTAACGGAAGTATTCTCTCTGGAAGATGTTTCTTACGTTAAAAAGTAATATAACATAACTCCCCGAATACAGTTTGTCTATTAAAGCACTATGGCCGGATTGCCTGGTTTCCGAACATACTTGGTGTTTACCACAGGTATAGTATTCAGAAACACTCCAACCTTTGGGTTTCGGAGGTTGAAGCGGAAGGTCTGCCATGACAATCTTTTAAAATTCGGCTGGAGACAAGTTTGATTATAAAGTATATTGTTACATAGAATAAAACGCCTACTCCTCATCTATACCATCCATAAGGCTGTCTAGTTTACAGTCCTGTTGTGAAAATTTGGCAGCTGTCTTTACTTGGTCGTACACCAAGCTAACCAGAATTTCTTGACCCTCTGGTCCCTGAGGTCTGACCCGGGCCATATGATTCGGATCCAGTCCGATATACTGCGTTTCCACCATGGCCCGGGCTTCTCGTGCACCTTCTCGACATGCTAATGCCTTCCATAGTTCAAAACGGCGTCGAGCTCCCTTGAATAAATCCACGAGCTCCTCCATAATTTCTGGAGGAAAATCGGATGGCCATAAAGCCTTAGCCACGTTCCTCGTGGCTTTCCGAGCTCGCTCTGCACTTTCGATAGCTCTTGCAGCACGTCGCCTTGAAAACCGGACACTTCTCCCTCGGCCCGTCCAGTTAACAAACCTACAGGAACAAATCTCGTAAACTTTTCCATTAGGGCACCGTATGGAAGTTAGGTTAAAGGACATACTGAATATGCCGCCTTTCAGCTTTCTGTTCTCCTTCAAGGCATCTGATAGTTGGGCCCGTACGTCCTTTAGCTCTTCAGCTTGCTTGATGTTTGCATCCTGTAGCTTGTTCTTCTCATTAATGGTCCGTGTTAATACATGTTGACCAGCGGCTTCTTGCCCTTCTGCATGTTGTTTGTTCGCCTGAGAAGCCTTTAGCCTCTCCTCCAACTGATCTGCCGATCCTGCAGCTGTAAACAAAACAATGCATATTTAAAAATCATTGTTGGCGCAGAATCGTATTTTCCGGATACTGTTGTGCTTACCATCAGGTGCCTTCTTAGATTTCTTCAAATTTTCTAGTTCGGCGGCGACAACAGTTAGCTTGGTCCATCATTCTTCCAGCTCCTTGGACAGCGTGTTATTTTTCGCTCTGAGTACCTGATGATTTAACGACACTTAAATCAGTTGGGCCAACTGCTTCAAGTCTCGGGGGCATTGACACATGATTATTGAATCTACACAAAGTTTTTACCCGCATATCCTTTGAAAGCAGGTGAGTGTGATGCCCCCGATTCAATCATACACTAATCATACACGCAAACGTGTACGATCAAGATCAGGGACTCACGGGAAGATATCACAACACAACTCCAAAAATAAATAAGTCATACAAGCATCATAATACAAGCCAGGGGCCTCGAGGGCTCGAATACAAGTGCTCGATCATAGACGAGTCAGCGGAAGCAACAATATCTGAGTACAGACATAAGTTAAACAAGTTGCCATAAGATGGCTAGCACAAAGTGGGATACAGATCGAAAAAGGCGCAGGCCTCCTGCCTGGGTAAACTACTCCTGGTCGTCAGCGGCGGCCCGCACATAGTAGTAGGCACCCGTGGTGTAGTAGGATTCATCGTCGACGGTGGCGTCTGGCTCGTGGGCTCCAGCATTTGGTTGCGAGAACCGAGAAGAAAGGAAAGGGGGAAAAGGGGGAGCAAAGCAACCGTGAGTACTCATCCAAAGTACTCACAAGCAAGGATCTACACTACATATGCATTGGTATCAATGAAAAGGGTAGTATTTGTGGACCGAACTGCAAAATGCCAGAATAAGAGGGGGGGAGCTAGTCCTATCGAAGACTACGCTTCTGGCTACCTCCATCTTGAAGCATATAGAAGAGAGTAGATGGTAAGTTCACCAAGTATCATCGCATAGCATAATTCTACTTGGCAATCCTCTCCTCGTTGCCCTGTGAGAGAGTGATCACCGGGTTGTATCTGGCACTTGAAAGGGTGTGTTTTATTAAGTATCCGGTTCTAGTTGTCATAAGGTCAAGGTACAACTCTGGGTCATCCTTTTACCGAGGGACACGACTATTCGAATAGATAAACTTCCCTGCAGGGGTGCACCACATTACCCAACACGCTCGATCCCTCTGGCCGGACACACTTTCTTGGGTCATGCCCGGCCTCGAAAGATCAACACGTCGAAGCCCTACCTAGGCACAACAGAGAGGTCAGCACGCCAGTCTAAATCCTATGCACGCAGGGGTCTGGGCCCATCGCCCATTGCACACCTGCACATTGCGTACGCGGCCAGTGAGCAGACCTAGCAACCTCCATTACAAAGGAAGTTGCGTTACATGGTCCAACCCGGCGCATGCCGCTCAGTCGCTCACGTCAAGAAGGCTTCGGCTGATACCACGACGTCAAGTGCCCATAACTATTCCCGCGTAGTTGGTTAGTGCGTATAGGCCAGTGGCCAGACTCAGATCAAATACCAAGATCTCGTTAAGCGTGTTAATTGATGTAACCGCGGACGCCGACCAGGGCCAGGCCCACCTCTCACCGAGGTGGTCTCAACCTGCCCTGTCGCTCCGCCATAAAGTAACAGTCGGGGGCCATCGGGAACCCAGGCCCACCACTACCGGGATGGAACCACCTGTCCTTTCAGCCCCCACATCGGAATCACTTGCGGGTACTCTACGAGCCGACCCGACTTTAGTCACCACATGTATCACATAATATGTATGTAAGTATATACCCGTGATCACCTCCCGAGTGATCACGGCCCGATAGTATAGCATGGCAGACGGACAAGAATGTAGGGCCACTGATGATAAACTAGCATCCTATACTAAGCATTTAGGATTGCAGGTAAAGGTAACAACAGTAGTAGCAAGGACAGGCTATGCATCAGAATAGGATTAACGGAAAGCAGTAACATGCTACACTACTCTAATGCAAGCAGTAGAGAGGAGGAATAGGCGATATTAGGTTGATCAAGGGGGGGGCTTGCCTGGTTGCTCTGGCAAGAATGGGTCGTCAACACCGTAGTCGTACTGGGTAGCAGCGGCGTCGGTCTCGGTGTCTGACGAGAGAAGAGGGGGAAGAAACAATAAATATAATGCAAACATAAGCATGACGATGGATGGCATGACAATGAGCAACGCTAGGTGTGCCATATCGTGGTAGTAGATGATACCGGTGAAGGGGGGAAACATCTGGGAAAGTATTCCCGGTGTTTCGCGCTTTCGGACAAACGGACCGGAGGGGGAAAGTTGCATGTTCACTATGCTAGGGATGTGTGACAGATGAACGGGCTGCGTATTTGGATTCGTCTCGTCGTTCTGAACAACTTTCATGTACAAAGTATTGCCGTTCGAGTTACGGATTATTTTATATTAATTTTCAAAGTTTTATTCAATTATAAATTATTATTATTAATTTAATTCGAAAATAGCATTTCTGCATCAGTATGGCATCAGCATGACGTCAGCAGTCAAGAGAGGTGTTGACTGGGTTGCTGACATGTGGGTCATGCATGTCATAGACTAAGACCAACTAATCAGGTTTAGTTAGTCTAACTAATTGATTAGGTTTATTAACTACAATTAATTAGGTTAATTAATTTTTAATTTTTAATTAATTTTTTTAAATTATTTTTTTGTAAATGTTACAGGGGCGTCGGCCCCCATGTCAGTGGCCCAGAGGGGCCATAGCGGGTGACGGGCAGGCGGGCAGCGGGCGCAACCCGCACGGGGTCGAGCCCGCCCGAGCGGTAACGGGGCGAGGCCACCGTGGCACGCGCAGCCGCCGGCGAGTGGCATGGTGGAGGCACGACAACGGCCAGAGGGAGCGGCGGGCGCTGATGCCAGGGAGGCGGCCAGGGGCGGTTCGGCAGTGAGGGGTGCCGCGACGGGAGGCGCGACCGGATGGGCAAGAGCGCGCAGTGGGATGCAGGGGGACGGCGCAGCGCGGCAGCAGGAGCCGGGGATGGCCACGGCGCGGGAGCGAGGCGGCGACGGAGGCGGGGCGCGCACAGGCAGGGCGAGCTGCAGGCGCGGGGTCCAGCGAGCGGCAGCAACAGTGGCGGAAGACAGCAGCAGGACGAGGCTACGCGGGCGCGGCTGCAGCAGGGGAAGCGGGAGGCAAGGCGGAGAAGAGGAGAGGGAGGCCGTGGCCTCACCGATGTTGTAGGGCACGGGGCAGCGGGGCTCGTGGTGGGGGACGGGGACGACGCGACGCAGGGGAGGAGGTGACGAGGTGGCTCCGGTGTCGAGCGGCAGGGAGGCAGTCCGGCGGGGAGGCATGGTCGAGGCGGCGATGGACGGCGAAGGGCGGCGGGGGCGACGGGATCGATCCCGATCCAGGTCGGATCGGGAGGGGGGAGTGGCGACATGCGGGGGGAATGGGGCGACGGGGGGATTAGGGTTTGGGTAGTGGGGTTATGGGGGAGTGGGGGTGGGCCGGCCGGTTGGTGGGCTGGCCGCGTGGTCCAGGTGGGTCGGCCAGCTGGGCCGTCTAGCCCAGTTGGCTAGGGGGCCTTTCCTTTCTTTTTTTATTTTCTTTTTTGCCTTTTTTCTTTTTATTTATATTACCTTTTCCGTTTTAGTTTTGTTTCCTATTAATTTTAGTTTTAGTAAAATATACATGTAGCATCTAAACTAGTATTTCAACTTAGTCCATAGTCACAAAAAGTCTAGTCCTCAAATAAATTAGTTTGACATTTTATTAATTACAAAAGGTATTTAAATAATTGTTTTTAATGCTGGTTTGTTCATCTTATAGAATTTAAGCATTTTATAAAGGTGTGGTTTCTCCACCATAATTACCTATGCAATATTTGGTTCACTCCAAACATTTTAGTTTTAATATTAGAAAACTTTTATTGTTTGCTTGATTTTGAATTTGAATTTGAATATGTTTCGAACTAATGCGAGATTATCAACAGTAACCAAGGTTATGTGGTATCGTTAGCGGAGGTTCACTATAGCTTAATTATCCGGGCATCACAGTGAGTGGCTCCGGCAAGTCCATCCCGAGCAGCTCGGAAATATGCATCCGCAGAACTGAGGGCGTTGACAATCCGGTGTTGCGCCCGTAGCAACCCTAGTCCTTGTGGCAAGGTCCGGGGCCGGATTGGTCGATGCATGGCCGGCGAGGTCCCCGGATATAGTCCGGCGTATGCTCTTCCTGAAATATGGCACGGCGGGAAACATCACAATCCGGTCTATCCGCCGAGTGCATATTAAAAACTATACCTCTTTGGTGAAGGTGGGGGTCCGTTAGTATCACCGTTTGCCTTTCTTTTCAAAGACTCGCCCTGTGCGGGCGTCGCCTTCTTAGAAGACGCCTCTGATACATCTCGGCGAGACGAGCGCCGCCCCTTCGGAGCATGAGACAGTGCGGCGGGTGAGGCGCAATGGGAAAACTCTTTTGGAGGAGACGTCTCCTGGGCACTTACATGGGAGGACGGGAGAAGGCCGGGGTAATCGGCTATAATGGCCACTTCCGTGCCGTCGTAGCTCGCCTGATAAAAGACCCCCTCCTTAAGTTCTATAAATATATCCGGATCTTCTTCATATCCGGGATCCAGGTCTCAAACATGGTCCTCTGGCTGCAGAGCAGGGCTGTATACCCCCTCGACGACCTTTCTCCACTCATATTAAAAGTAGCCGGATTAAATTCGGCTAGTATAATGCAGGAAAGAGATTGAGTGAGGCCAATAATCAAAAAAGAAAACTCACCGAGTCAATGGGGTTATACATGGAAAAACCTTCCCGACATTTCAAGCAAGTGAAGTCTTCCTTCTCCCCCTTGTAAAGGTCAGCTAAGATGGTGGCAAGGGCGGCAAAATTGTCTGGACCCTTGCATAGACAACGGGATGCATCGTCCACCCCATTGTAATTCCATATGGGAAAACCTCTAGATTGGAGCGGCTGAACGCATCGTGTTATTTAAATCGCCATTACCTCGACTATAGATAGCCTGGAGTTGGCAAGAACTCTAATCTTGCTTACTAGCCTCTTAACCTCCGCACTGTCTTCTTCCTAGAGGCTTCGGGGATGCCAGCTGGTGCGCTTCTTTAAATGAGAACTGGAAAATTTGGGAAGACCACGCCGGACTGGGTCCGGAAGAACGATGTCTTCAATATAAAACCATTCCGAGGGCCACTCTTCGGATGCCTTCTTCGAAGTACCGGACAGGTATCCTGTCCCGACTATGCGCCATACTTCGGTGCCGCCCACCTCGAGTATAGATCCCTTTTGGGAGCGGGGGACGAGGAAGAAAAATTTCTGCCATAGCTCGAAATGAGCCTCACAGCCTAGAAACAGCTCGCAAAGAGCACTAAGCCCGCGATATGCAGAATGGAGCCTGGCGTCAGATTGTGCAGTTGGAGGCCATAATACTCCAAGAGACCTCTGAGGAAAGGGTGGATAGGAAATCCAACGCCTCTCAAAAGGAAGGAAACGAAGCACACCCGCTCCTCTTTAGAAGGATTGGGGAAATTCTCCGCCAGGGCTTCATCGTTGAGGGAAGTTAATCCAGCCCGAACGGGGACTAGATCCACGGGAGGAAGATATCCCTGCGTCTGAAGCTTATTCAGGTGGGCGTGGGATACCGAGCAGCTTTCCCAGTCGCCTTTTTGAGGGCCGTGGGGTGTGAGGAAGAGCTAGGGACGCTAGCCATGTTTGGACAATTTCCTATGGCGAGTTCTAAGTATTTCTACGTGGTGAGGAATGGCATTTGAGATCTAATCTCCTTAAATAGACACCTTCCCTGCGTGGTCAAGGGGTTATTTGTAAAAAACACCTAGACCGTTCGCATTCGTTTGACACGTGGAAGCCGAGGCGACGACAGCAAAGAATCAATGGAATATGATATTTTATGTGGAGCCGAACTATCGTCCATCCGAAGTATAATGGATAAATCGCCTTGCAAAGCCGAAGACATAAAACCGGATACTACGTCGTCATTGAAGGCAAGTTCAGGGGCTACTGAGGGAGTCCTGGATTAGGGGGTCCTCGGATGGCCGGGCTATGTGACATGGGCCGGACTGATGGTCCATGAAGATACGAGATAGAAGGCCTTCCCCCATGTCCGGAAGGGACTCTCCTTTGCGTGGGTGGCAAGCTTGGCGTCCGGATGTATAGTTTCCTTACTCTGTAAACCGACTCTGTACAACCCTAAGTCCCTCTGGTGCCTATATAAACCGGAGGGTTTAGACTGTAGAGGCTAACACAAATCATACAGACTAGACATCTAGGGTTTAGCCATTATGATCTCGAGGTAGATCAACTCGTGTAACCCCTATACTCCTCAAAGTCAATCAAGCAGGAAGTA
Source organism: Triticum aestivum (assembly GCF_018294505.1). Classification (NCBI taxonomy): domain Eukaryota; kingdom Viridiplantae; phylum Streptophyta; class Magnoliopsida; order Poales; family Poaceae; genus Triticum; species Triticum aestivum. The sequence continues at coordinate 207,089,022 of NC_057808.1, forward strand.
GGGTATTACCTCCATTAAGAGGGCCCAAACCTGGGTAAACATCGTGTCCCCCATCTCCTGTTACCTTCGATACTCAGACATACAGTTCGGGACCCCCGTATATAAAGGAGGAGAGGGAGGAGACCGGCCCTTGGGGGCGCGCCAAGTGGGGGGGGAACCCACAAGGACTCCTAGTCCTAGTTGGTTTCCCCCTTCCTTCTCATGGAGGGGGAAAGAGGGAAGGGAGAGGGAGGAGGAGAAGGAAAGGGGGCGCCGTCCCCTTCCCTTGTCTAATTCGGACTCCCATGGGGGGGGGGCGCGGCCACCCCTTGTGGGCTGCCTCCTCTCTCCCCTATGGCCCATAAGGCCCATTACTTTCCCCAAGGGGTTCCGGTAACCTCCCGGTACTCCGAAAAATACCCAAAACGATCCGGAACTATTCTAGTGTCCGAATACTATCGTCCAATATATCAATCTTTACCTGTCGGCTATTTCGAGACTCCTCGTCATGTCCGTGATCTCATCCGGGACTCCGAACAATCTTCGGTGACCAAAACACATAACTCATAATACAAATAGTCATCGAACGTTAAGCGTGCGTACCCTACGGGTTTGAGAACTATGTAGACATGACCGAGACACATCTCCGATCAATAACCAATAGCGGAACCTGGATACTCATATTGGTTCCTACATATTCTACGAAGATCTTTATCGGTCAAACCGCAATGACAACATACGTTATTCCCTTTGTCATCGGTATGTTACTTTCCCGAGATTCGATCGTCGGTATCTTCATACCTAATCCAATCTTGTTACCAGCAAGTCTCTTTACTCGTTCTGTAATGCATCGGCCTGTAACTAACTCATTAGTCACATTGCTTGCAAGGCTTATCATGATTTGCATTACCGAGAGGGCCCAGAGATACCTCTCTGATACTCGGAGTGACAAATCCTAATCTCGATCTATGCCAACCCAACAAACACCTGCGGAGACACCTGTAGAGCATCTTTATAATCACCCAGTTACATTGTGACGTTTGATAGCACACAATGTGTTCCTCTGGTATTCGGGAGTTGCATAATCTCATAGTCAAAGGAATATTTATAAGTCATGAAGAAAGCAATAGCAATAAAACTTAACGATTATTATGCTAAGCTAACGGATGGGTCTTGTCCATCACATCATTCTCCTAATGATGTGATCCCGTTCATCAAATGACAACACATGTCTATGGGCAGGAAACTTAACCATCTTTGATTAAAGAGCTAGTCAAGTAGAGGCATACTAGGGACACTTTGTTTTGTCTATGTATTCACACGTGTATCAAGTTTCCGGTTAATATAATTCTAGCATGAATAATAAACATTTATCATGATATAAGGAAATATAAATAACAACTTTATTATTGCCTCTAGGGCATATTTCCTTCATTTCTAATATTATATGTAGATGACATATTGTTGATTGGAAATGATGTAGAATTTCTGGATAGCATAAAAGGATACTTGAATAAGAGTTTTTCAATGAAAGACCTCGGTGAAGCTGCTGATACGTATCTATAATTTATGAAGTATTCATGATGTTATTTTATCATTCTTGGATGTTTTACAATCATTTTATAGCAACTTTATATCATTTTTTGGGACTAACCTATTGACCCAGTGCCCAGTGCCAGTTGCAGTTTTTTACTTGTTTTTTACATTACAGAAAATCAATATCAAACGGAGTCCAAACACCGTGAAACTTTTTGGAGATTTTTTATGGACCAGAACACTCAGGATGGGCCAGAGCAGCACCTGGGGGGTACCCCGAGGGGGGCACAACCCACAAGGGCGCGCCTGGGGGCCCAAGAACGCCCAGGTGGGTTGTGCCCACCTAGGTGGCCTCTCGCACCTCCTCTTTACCCTATAAATTCTTCAAAAACCCTTCGGGGTTAAACTAGATCAGAAGTTCCGCCGCTGCAAGGCTCTGTAGCCACCGAAAACCAATCTAGACCCCATTCCGGCACCCTGCCGAAGGGGGGAATCATCACCGGTGGCCATCTTCATCATCCCGACGGCCACCATGATGACGAGGGAGTAGTCCACCCTCGGGGCTGAGGGTTTGTACCAGTAGCTATGTGTTTAATCTCTCTCTCTCTCTCTCGTGTTCTTGAGATGTCACGATCTTGATGTATCACGGGCTTTGTTAATATAGTCGGATCATATGGTGTTTTCCCCTCTCTATCTTGTTGTGATGAATTGAGTTTTTCCCTTTGAGATTTCATTGTTATCAGATTGAATACTTTTATGGATTTGAGAACACATGATATATGTCTTGCAACTGAATACTCGTGGTGACAATGGGGTATCATATTGATTCACTTTATATATGTTTTGGCACTCAACTCACGGATTCCCGAGGTGACATTGGGGTAATATTTGCATAGGGGTTGATGCACGTTCTTGTCTTTGTTTCTCCGGTAGAAATCTTGGGGCACTCTTTGAAGTCCTTTGTGTTGGATTGAGTATTATGAATATGAATTTGCTTTGGTGTTATTTTAGTACGAACTCTAGGATAGATCGAACGGAAAGACTAGCTTTATGTTATTTTAGTACGAACTCTTGAATAGATCGAACGGAAAGAATAGCTTTGAGGTAGTTTCATACCCTACAAACAATTTATTCTTATGTTCTCCACTAGATAGGAACTTTGGAGTGATTCTTCATCGCACTTTGAGGGGTGGTTATATGATCCAATTATATTAGCATTGTTGAGAGATTACACTAGCGAAATTACGGACCCTAGGCCTCGTTTCCAAGCATTGCAATACCATTTTTGTGCCCGTTTACTATTTGATACCTTGTTTTATTTATTTATTCATATTATAAAAATATATTTCTACCATCAATATTACACTTTTATCATCATCTCTTCGCCGAACTAGTGCACCTATACAATTTGCCATTGTATTAGGTGTGTTGGGGACACAAGAGATTTCTTGTATTTGGTTGCAGGGACGTTTGAGAGAGACCATCTTCATCCTACGCCTCCCATGGATTGATAAACCTTAGGTCATCCACTTGATGGAAAATTGCTACTGTCCTACAAAACTCTGCGCTTGGAGGCATAACACGTGTCTACAAGAATAAAGTTGCGTAGTAGACATCAAGCTCTTTTCTGGCGCCGTTGCCGGGGAGGTGAGTGCATGAAGGTATATCTTTAGATCTTGCAATTGAATCTTTTAGTTTCTTGTTTTATCACTAGTTTGGTTTACAAAAGAAAACTTTATAGAAAATGGAATTGAGGTTGCATCATATTATTGACTTCAGATGAGCATGATTGTTCAGAAAATTGAGGTTTACATAATATCTTTCTTGAAAATGATGGTTCAGAAAATTGTGCTCAATTGCTAGAAGAAGAAGTCAATAAAATGTTTGGCACAAAATATTTGAATGATGAGCATGATTGCAATGTTGTTAGTATGAATTCCTTGAATATCCAAAATGCTAATGATTGTTGCACTAGTCATGAGAAAAATGTCTCCTATAAGAATGTCAATTTTTGCGGAGTGAATTGGGAGTGTAATTGCACACCAAAAAGGGAAGATAGATTTTGTAAGAAGCATAAATATTTAGAAACGAAAAAGTTTCAAGAGAGGCTAGATGATTGTGATGAAAGATGTAATTTTTTCGCCATCCTTGTGAACTTTGTATGAACGTGGTCATTTAAATCTCCAATGCAAATTATTTCATGATCAAATCGTGTCCAAAAATTGTGATAACTTGATTACCCTTGAGCATAATAAAGAGCTTAGTCTTCTTTTGGGTTATGAAGAAATGAAACGTATAACTAAGGGTTTTCCAAATACCGAGACATTTCTTGATTTTGATCTAGAAGAAATGTATATGTTTTGTACGGTAAATTGCATTGAGAATCCTTATATTGCCAACTACCTTAAGACAAGAAAACAAATGGAATATGAAGAGAGTACTAATGAAAGGGGAAATGTTTCCCAATACCCTCCTAGTGTTTATTATGATGAATCAGGTAACGATCAGGAGCTTCCTATCCAATCAATCTCTTCAACAAGAAGCTTGCAAAAATTAATTAAACCCACACATGATGTGGTGAAGAAGAACAAGAAAAGAAGAAAGAATAAAGGTAAAAAGGTATCACTCCCAAATAATGTTGCTCCTATCACCATTGTGCCTCATGATAGTGAATCAAATATGTCGATGGAAAATGATGATATTGAGTATGATTTTGTGATACCTACTATTTGTTGTAATGATTATAATTGGGAAGACAACGATATCCCTTATGATCTTGAAAATCTTTTTAGCACTTGCTTGGAAGAATATGATAATAATGTTTGCTATACTATTGGTGCCATTCATGCTATTGATAAGAATGATTGTGATGATATGCAAAACCACAAGCTTGGGGATGCTATGTTTAATGAGTATGATATGTTTGAAGATTTATTTGCTGGAAATAATGCTTGTCCTAAGCTTGCAGATGCTTTGCTTAATGAATATGATCCTTTGACTCCTTCTACTTTTGATAAGAAAATTTATTATGATGATAGCATGCCTCCTATTTATGATGATTACATTGATAAAAGTGGGTTTGGAAGAGTGTCAACTCTAGGTAGTAGTGATCCCACTATTTTGGAGGGTGTTGAATCTTATTAAAATATTGATGAAAGTGGATTTGGAGAGGTCATGACTTTATTTAGTGATACATCCACTATTTTGGAAGAGGTTTCAATTGACTATGACAATAAAGTTGCTATTTATGATGATTATTATGATGACATGTATGCCATAAAGAGTGATAAATATTCTATGCTTGTGTATCATGAAAAAAGTGTTGTATGTGATAGTTATATTGTTGAATCCATTCATGATGTTTCTGAAATTATTATGAGGAAGGGACTTATGCTCTTACATATCTCAATAATATCAAGTTTCTTCTCTATGTGTTGATTGTTTTGAAGTTGCACTTGTTTTGCCTTCCTATGCTAGTTGATTCTTGTTCCCATAAGTTGTTTGCTCACAAAATCCCTATGCATAGGAAGTGGGTTAGACCTAAATGTGCTAGGCATATGCTTCATGATGCTCTCTTCATGTTTCAATTCTTATCTTTTATGCGAGCGTCATTGAAATCATCATGCCTAGCTAAAAAGGCATTAAAGAAAAGCGCTTGTTGGGAGACAACCCAACACTTTTACCTACTCTTTTTGTGTGTTCACATGATTAAGCTACTGTAGTAATCATGTTTTATTGCTTTTGTTTCAATAAAGTGCCAAGTAAAGCCTTTGGGATCATGTTGGGTGATAGTTGATTTGATCTTGCTGAAAAAAGAAACTTTTGCGCTCACAAAAATAATTCTCATTTTTAACGGAAGAGTGATTTTGAGTTGATTCTTTTTGAAGAGGATTAACATACAAATTTCTCACGTGTTCCCGATTTTTTTCATAATTTTTAGAGTAGCGGAAGTATAGTTTGAGTACAGATTACTACAGAGTGTTCTGTTTTTGACAGATTCTGTTTTCGATGCATAGTTTGCTTGTTTTCTAGTTTCTATGGCTTATATTGCTCAATATAAATTGTGGAAATGATATGCTACAATATGCATTGTGTGGAAACAATTATTAATCTTGTCTTTTACAGTACCAAAGTGAAATGGTTTGCTCTTTATCATACTAACCTATCTCACGAAGTTCCGTTAAGTTTTGTGTGATTGAAGTTTTCAAGTTTTGGGTGAGATATCAATATGAAGAGAATAAGGAGTGACAATACCCTAATCTTGAGGATGCCCAAGGCACCCTGAGGTGATATTCAAGGAAGATCCAAGCAACTAAGCTTGGGGATGCCCCGGAAGGCATCCCCTCTTTCGTCTCCAACATTATCGGTAACCTCACTTGGAGCTATATTTATTCGTCACATGATATGAGTTTTGCTTGGAGCGTCATTTTATTTTGCTAGGATTTGCTTTCTGTTATTTAGAATAATGTTTTGCATCTTTTATTTCAATAAAAATGTCAAGTATAGCCTTTGCCATGCTTATCTTGCAAGTATATGAGTTGCTATTTGAAAACAGGAAGTTTATCGCTGTTGCAAAAGTTCCCTAGAAAAGTCAGAATGTGATAAAATGTTAAAACTTTTTGCAAAATAAGCTTTGATAAATTTTCTACAGTGTGGTAAATTTTCATAATTTTTGGAGTTAAAGGAGTATTGATACTCTTGCATTCTTTACAGACTGTACTGTTTTGGCAGATTGCTGTTATGTTTGTATTGTTTGCATATGTTTGCTTGTTTAATGATTCTATTGGGGGATAGGAATATTAAATATGCAGAGGAATTTACTATGCAATGTTGAACAATAATTTTAGTGATTTTCTACACTAGATAATGATAAAGTTTTTTCATTGGTTTATACTAACTTATCTCACGAGTTCTTGTTGAGTTTTGTGTGGATGAAGCTTTTGAGATTTAGGAAAACCGTGAAATAAAAGGAATTAAGGAGACACAAAAGCTCAAGATTGGGGATGCCCAAGGCATCCCAAGATAATATTTCAAGAAGTATCAAGCATCTAAGCTTGGGGATGCCCCGATAGGCATCCCACCTTTCTTCACCAACAATTATCGATTAGTATCGGTTGATCATAAGTTTTGCTTCTTCACATGATGTGTGCTATTCTTAGAATGTCATTTTATTTTGTTTTGCTTGCTGTTTTAATAAAGTACTTAGATATTAAAGTTTTAAAATAAAATAGAGTCCTCAAATAGTTGCCAGGGAGGCTAGGTAAGCGGCACGCACATCCCGTCAACGAAGCTCTTTTCTATGGAATTGCTCTAGTGCTTCACTTATATCTTTTTGAGCACGCTGTGCTTTAGTATTTTTGAAGAAATTCTCTCTTGCTTCACTTAAATTAATTTGAGAGAAAGAAATATTATGCTCATGATCTTCACTTATATTTTTTTGGAGTAGCTTGTCATTTACTCTTCTGCTTCACTTGTATCCTATGAGTAAATTGTTGAATAAATTGAATGTCATGAAGTTGAAATTATATCATGCCTAGTGGTAGCTTCACATTAGGTTTAGAAAGTGAAATCTTTTGAGGCTTGACAATCACAATTTTGGTCATACAAGCAATTCATGAATAATTAGTATAAGGAAGAGAACTTTCACATGCAAATACATTATCTTGGAAATCTTTTGTGATTGTGAGCCCCCATCAAAATATTATATGCCAAAATTGTTGAAGTTGGACAAGGAAGACGACATAATGATTTATGTTTGTTCATATTCACATAGAAGTTATATTGTCATAGATCCTTCAACATGTGGTGCTTGCCCCCATCTTTGCTAGCCAAAAATTCCGCACCAAGTAGAGATACTACTTGTGCATCCAAAAACCCTTAAACCCAGATCTTATTTTCAAGAGTCCACCATACCTACCTAAGGATTGAGCAAGATCCTTCAAGTAAGTTGTCATCGGTGCAATAAGGCAATAAAAATTGCTTCTAAAAGTGTTAGATCATTTAGCGTAAGAGAAAATTGAGCGTTGTACGAACTTGTGATGGCAAAGAATAAAAGCGACAGACTGCATAATAAAGGTTGCTATCATAAAGGGCAATACAACGTGACGTTCTTTTGCACTAAGGGGTTGAGCATACAAACAAATAAGCGCATGGCAACCTCTGCTTCCCTCTGCGAAGGGCCTATCTTTTACTTTTATGTATTTACTTTTATGCAAAGAGTCAAAGTTTTTTCTCTCTATTCCTTTTTATTTTTCTCTTTTGGCAAGCATCATGTGGTGAGGAAAGATCTAGGCACATATGTCCAGTTGAATATGGGTAGCATGAGTTATTATTGTTGACATCACCCTTGAGGTGAATACATTGGGAGGCAAAACAATAAGCCCCTATCTTTCTATGTGTCCGGTTGAAACGTTTTGCTCATGTGTATGCAGTGAGTGTTAGCAATCATAGAAGACTATAAGATAGTTGAGTATGTGGAGCTCTTACTTAAACTCTGTTGAACAAGTTGAATTGCAATTGCTTGGTGACTAAGAACATAGGTTGTTGAATTTCAAGAGAATTCATTGTTTGAACCTTAACATGTGAATTGGTTGCTACTATAACATGAGAAGTTTTATAAGAAATAATTTTTGTTATGATGCTAGGAAAAGTGATTGAAATTATCATTGATCAAACTTATGCACTTTACTAGCATTCACACTCATAAATTATTTCTTTTATCATTTACCTACTCGAGGACGAGTAGGAATTAAGCTTGGGGATGCTGATACGTCTCCAACGTATCTATAATTTATGAAGTATTCATGCTGTTATTTTGTCATTCTTGGATGTTTTACAATCATTTTATAGCAATTTTATATCATTTTTTGGGACTAACCTATTGACCCAGTGCCCAGTGCCAGTTGCTGTTTTTTTGCTTGTTTTTTACATCACAGGAAATCAATATCAAACGGAGTCCAAACACCGCGAAACTTTTTGGAGATTTTTTATGGACCAGAACACTTAGGATGGGCCAAAGCAGCACCTGGAGGGTGCCCCGAGGGGGGCACAACCCACCAGGCCGCGCCTGGGGGGCCAGGCGCGCCCAGGTGGGTTGTGCCCACCTCGGTGGCCTCCCGCACCCCCTCTTTACCCTATAAATACAGAAATATCCCAAAACCCTTCGGGGTAAACCTAGATCATAAGTTCCGCCGCCGCAAGGCTCTGTAGCCACCGAAAACCAATCTAGACCCTGTTCCGGCACCCTGCCGGAGGGGGGAATCATCACCGATGGCCATCTTCATCATCCCGGCGGCCACCATGATGAGGAGGGAGTAGTCCACCCTCGGGGCTGAGGGTTTGTACCAGTAGCTATGTGTTTAATCTCTCTCTCTCATGTTCTTGAGATGTCACGATCTTGATGTATCGCGGGCTTTGTTAATATAGTCGAATCATATGGTGTTTTCCCCTCTCTATCTTGTTGTGATGAATTAAGTTTTTCCCTTTGAGATTTCGTTGTTATCAGATTGAATACTTTTACGGATTTGAGAACACTTGATATATGTCTTGCAATTGAATACTCATGGTGACAATGGGGTATCGTATTGATTCACTTGATATATGTTTTGGCACTCAACTCGCGAATTCCCGAGGTGACATTGGGGTAATCTTTGCATAGGGGTCGATGCATGTTCTTGTCTTTGTTTCCCCGGTAGAAATATTGGGGCACTCTTTGAAGTCCTTATGTTTTGGCACTCAACTCGCGGATTCCCGAGGTGACATTGGGGGTAATCTTTGCATAGGGGTTGATGCATGTTCTTGTCTTTGTTTCCCCGGTAGAAATATTGGGGCACTCTTTGAAGTCCTTTGTGTTGGATTGAGTATTATGAATATGAATTTGCTTTGGTGTTATTTTAGTATGAACTCTAGGATAGATCGAACGGAAAGAATAGCTTTATGTTATTTTAGTATGAACTCTTGAATATATCAAACGGAAAGAATAGCTTTGAGGTGGTTTCGTACCCTACAAACAATTTATTCTTATGTTCTCCGCTAGATAGGAACTTCGGAGTGATTCTTCATCGCACTTTGAGGGGTGGTTATATGATCCAATTATATTAGCATTGTTGAGAGATTGCACTAGCGAAAGTACGGACCCTAGGCCTCATTTCCAAGCATTGCAATACCATTTTCGTGCCCGTTTACTATTTGATACCTTGCTATTTTTATTTATTCGGATTATAAAAATATATTTTTACCATCAATATTACACTTTTATCATCATCTCTTCGCCGAACTAGTGCACCTATACAATTTGCCATTGTATTAGGTGTGTTGGGGACACAAGAGATTTCTTGTATTTGGTTGCTGGGTCGTTTGAGAGAGACCATCTTCATCCTACGCCTCCCACGAATTGATAAACCTTAGGTCATCCACTTGAGGGAAAATTGCTACTGTCCTACAAAACAATGTGCTTGGAGGCCCAACACGTGTCTACAAGAATAAAGTTGCGTAGTAGACATCAACTGCTTATATATTGGGCATCAAGATCCATAAAGATAGATCAAGACGCTTAATAGGACTTTCACAAAGCACATACCTTGACAAAGTTTTGAAAAAGTTCAAAATGGATCAGTCAAAGAAAGGGTTCTTGCATGTGTTGCAAGGTGTGAAGTTGAGTCAGACTCAAAGCCCGACCATTGCAGAAGATAGAGAGAAAATGAAAGTCATTTCCTATGCCTCAGCCATAGGTTCTATCATGTAAGCTATGCTGTGTACCAGACCTGATGTGTGCCTTGCCATAAGTCTGGCAGGGAGGTATCAAAGTAATCCAGGAGTGGATCACTGGACAGCGGTCAAGAACATCATGAAGTACCTGAAAAGGACCAAGGATATGTTTCTCGTTTCTGGAGGTGACAAAGAGCTCGTCGTAAATGGTTACGTCGATGCTAGCTTTGACACTGATCCGGATGAATGACTCTAATTCACAAACCGGAGACGTATTTATATTGAATGGTGGAGTTGTCAGTTGGTGCAGTTCCAAACAAAGCGTCATGGCGGGATCTACGTGTGAAGCGGAGTACATAGCTGCTCCAGAAGCAGTAAATGAAGGAGTCCATATCTGATCTAGGTGTAATACCTAGTGCATTGGGACCAATGAAAATCTTTTGTGATAATACTTGATCAATTGCCTTGGCAAAGGAATCCAGATTTCACAAGAGAACCAAACACATCAAGAGACACTTCAACTCCATCCGTGAACAAGTCAAGGAGGGAGACATAGAGATTTGCAAAATACATACGGATCTGAATATAGCAGACCCGTGACTAAGCCTCTTCCGCGAGCAAAACATGATCAGCACCAAGACTCCATGGGTGTTAGATTCATTACAATGTAATCTAGATTATTGACTCTAGTGCAAGTGGGAGACTGAAGGAAATATGCCCTAGAGGCAATAATAAAGTTGTTATTTTATATTTCCTTATTCATGATAAAGGTTTATTATTCATGCTAGAATTGTATTGATCGGAAACCTAAATACATGTGTGAATACATAAACAAACACCGTGTCCCTAGTGAGCCTCTACTTAACTAGCTCGTTGATCAAAGATGGTCAAGGTTTCCTAACCATAGACATGTGTTGTCATTTGATAACGGGATCACATCATTAGGAGAATGATGTGATGGACAAGACCCATCCGTTAGCTTAGCATAATGATCGTTCAGTTTTGTTGCTATTGCTTTCTTCATGTCAAATACATATTCCTTCGACTATGAGATTATGCAACTCCCGGATACCGGAGGAATGCCTTGTGTGATATCAAACGTCACAACGTAACTGGGTGATTATAAAGATGCTCTACAGGTATCTCCGAAGGTGTTTGTTGGGTTGGCATAGATCGAGATTAGGAATTGTCACTCCGAGTATCGGAGAGGCGTCTCTGGGCCCTCTCGGTAATGCACATCACAATAAGCCTTGCAAGCAATGTGACTAATGAGTTAGTTGCGGGATGATGCATTACGGAACGAGTAAAGACACTTGCCGGTAATGAGATTGAACTAGGTATGAGGATACCGACGGTCGAATCTCGGGCAAGTAACATACTGATGACAAAGGGAATGACGTATGTTGTCATTGCGGTTTGACCGATAAAGATCTTCGTAGAATATGTAGGAACCAATATGAGCATCCAGGTTCCGCTGTTGGTTATTGATCGGAGATGTGTCTCGGTCATGTCTACATAGTTCTCGAACCTGTCACTACTAGGGAAAAGCCTAGCAGCAGCGCGGGTTTTTGGCCTACCAATAGCGTGGGCACCGGCGCTACTAATAGGGCACTACAGCTAACCCATAGCAGCAGCGCGTGCTCGCCTGCGCTACTGCTATACAAGTGTAGCAGTAGCGTGCTGCGTGGAAGCTCGCTACTGCTAGTAGATCTAGCGTGCTTTGGCCGTACGCGCTACTGCTATAGTGATGCTGCTGCTAACTTTCCTCCACTCGCTACTGCTAATTTTAGTAGTTTTTTATTTATTTTTCTACATATTTGTTTTGTATTTGAACAGGCTTTATACAAGAATCTTTAGCACATACAAATGTCATCATCATACACATACAAATCGCTGCGAGACCACAAATGTAATCATAGCATATACATACAAATAGTCTCATCATAATCATCATCCAACACAAAGTGGTATCTCGTCATCATCTCAAAAATAGCGACACATGCAAGTCTCGAATACTTGCAACTACAGCGTCATCTATCTAAACAATGATATACGCGAGAAGTGCTATCACTAGGAGTGATAGTGGAACTATGCAGTACATGAGGCGGCGGTCATGAGTCCTCTCTCGCGCTCGCCTGAACCTCAAGTAACTAGCTTGTGCTTCTTGTCTGCTTTTGAAGCCTTTATGGCTGGCGCCCGAGACCCCCTGCACTTGCGCCTGACACTCATGCCACTCGTCATACACTCCCGGAACCTTCCCTTCGTACACGACATAGCACTTCGCCATCAAGAAACTAGGTACCTGTTAGAGATGTATCTTCATGAAGAGGATGTACAATCATATGCAACAAAATATACTAGAGCAACACGAAAAAGAAAGGGTTAGCAACTAGATGCAACATACAGTACGCAAACTAATTAACTAAAGGTACGCAGGTCATCGTACGCAAACTAACAAAGTAGCGTTACGCAAGTTCGGCAGGGACCATGGACATCACAAAGTTTCATCGCTACAGAAAGTATACAAGTTCAACCGACACATATCATCATCATCGGCATCGTAAATCATTAGAAGTTCCATCCTTCCATATCATCGAGGATGGACCCTAGCTTCTTGAATGGCGTGAGGTCTAGACGTTGCATGCCTATGCGAGTTCGGACGTCAGCTCCTGATATAGGGCCGTGGTGGAACATCCCCTTCTCATTGACGACTTCTTTCATGATGATCGTCGCAATATCCCTTTGGATGCAAAAGAAGTCATCTCTAAGTTTATAATCCGCTTCTCCATGAGATTCTAGCCACTTGTGGATATGATCATCATTTCTGCTTGTCATGCGAAGCTTTTGGTGATCCGTGCTGAACTCAATCATGAGATGGACTATGTAGAATCCATCCTTCTTGCTTGGTTTTGGGACATGGATGCAGGAGAAGTTAGTTTTATGCGCGAAACCCATCTTCTTGTTCCTTTGTTTCCTGATCTGCATGTGGCCACCTCTAATGCTGAAGCCTTGGAGAGCATCATCTAGAATATTCATTATGTGGGTGTAGTCCTTTTTATCGTAGTCTCTGGAAGGGTCAAAATACATGGCGTGGGAGACTCGCGGGTAAAGAACGATAAGGACGGCGCGCCCGTTGCTGCGGGGAAAAGACACCTCAAATTATTCTCCATATGAGCAAGAAGGAATGATTGAAATGTACGAAAGGGTTGTCCGGAACTGACTTACTTTGGATGATAAGGCAGGAGGACAATTTCCTGGTCCTTATTCTGTACCATGAAGTTTTGGAGGTAGTCCCTAGTAGTTTCACGCTCAAAGTCACCGAGACTCAAGAAAGACTCGTGCATGTAGTACGGATCCGCCACACAGATTTGCGAGACTTCTTCACTCTTCATGACGGAGCTCATATGTAGCGCAAAAAGGCGGACGATTGTAAAATCGAGCTGCCTTGTCAGAAACATCTCAAAGATATGGTCAAACCGCAGGAAGAACACCTCCGCGGGCCGTGTGTCGACGTAGCACTTCCCCTCAGGCACACGAGCCGCGTATGTCGGATATCCTGGATCCTTTGAAGCTAGTAGGCTTTTCTCAATCGACAGCACATGGTCGTGCAGTCTCCTGAGATCCCCTGATAGTGCCTCCAGCGGTTTCGGCGGTAGCATCGGCTCGCCCGTGAGATGGAACATGGCCGCACCTTTCACGGGTACACGCTCTTCAGAATCCATCGTCTGGCTGCTATGTGCTCTAGCTTGTTTGGAGGCAGTTATCTTCCCCGATCTCTTCCTCTCCTTTTTCTTGGGCACACCTTCCAGACCCTTCCTTAACCCCTGCCCCAGGATTCCCGGGCTAAGCACTGTACAACCCCCGGCTAGTTGAGCCTACGTTGAGGCGGCATCTTCAGGCGTGTCCTGTGAGGAATTCATGAAGAGAGACTTTTTGCAATCCTTCCAACGACCTTCCTGCCCGGGCATATCATCCATATCCTCATTAGCATGCTGATAGCCCAATTCGTCATATGGTTGACTCATCATATCTATGTCATAGTCATACGTGTTTGTATTGAGTAAACCCATAGGGTCGACCTCCGTCTCATCATCCATTCTCTGTTCTACAGGACCGATTACATCAGCCAGTACTATTGCACCCCCTTCATCACGTCGTCCGCCGCTCTCACCCGGCACTACAGGAGCTGGTAATTGCGTAGGCGGGGTGGTGGTATACGCACATGCTTGTTGATGTGTGGTTATTGGTGTGCTCTCGGCCGGCTCCAGACGAATAAGATTCTTCGGCCATAGCAGCACCCAACCCTTGCAGCTTCCAATCCGCGGCGGGGTCTCGTCGTCCTCTCCCACATGCTGTACTGGAGGAGGCAAAGCCTCGTGCCCCGATTTCACACTGGACAAGCTAACCCTGAAGTGCCCAGCGGGGAACGGCTGGTTGTGGAACGTGGGTTGCAAGGGGTTCATTATCATCCCCTTTCCCACGTCCACCTTCTGGCCTTTGATCAAGTAGAGTATGGTGCACGGGGTTTCTTCGGCCTGCAAACACATATGTCTGTGGCGTAAAACATCTGAAAGGCAACGAAAATGGAATATTATATATATATATATATATATATGTTGGTGCGACATGTAATTACCGTGACGGCGTCGAGCTCAGCCAAAGACGAAGGCCCACCTAGCGCGCCAGAGACTGAGGAGGGGCTGCTATGAGCGGGAGCGACTGTGAGAGGAGGCCCGGTTGCGTGAGCAAGTGATGGTGCGGTGTTTTTGTTGTTCATGGAGTTGCTCCCGATGAAACTGGGCCTCGGGAAATCATGTACCGTCTTGTCTGGATTTTCCTTCGTCCAGTTGATGATAGCTGGAACCAAGTTAGTAGCGAAATCATTTCTGCAGGCAGTTACAGCTGCATTGACTGCCTGCTATAGCAACTCATTTTTCTCCTCGGCTGTTTTTTTCGCGTCCTCAACTGCTTTTTTCTCGACCGCAAGCTTCACCTTCGCGTCGATGTCCGCCTGAATAAACTTCTTTTTCTGCTTCTTGGCCTCCAGGCCCTCGTTGTAAAACACCTTCCACGTGGCGCCGTCTCCAGCGCCGTGCACACGACCATATTGCGGCCGCTGGCCCAAAGGGAGTCCCTTAAGTTCGTTGAAGGCCCTGTTGAGAGTGTTGGAAATATGCCCTAGAGGCAATAATAAAATGGTTATTATTGTATTTCCTTGTTCATGATAATTGTCTATTGTTCATGCTATAATTGTATTAACTGGAAACCGTAATACATGTGTGAATACATAGACCACAACATGTCCCTAGCAAGCCTCTAGTTGACTAGCTCGTTGATCAATAGATGGTTATGGTTTCCTGACCATGGACATTGGATGTCATTGATAACGGGATCACATCATTAGGAGAATGATGTGATGGACAAGACCCAATCCTAAGCATAGCACAAGATCGTGTAGTTCGTTTTGCTAGAGCTTTTCTAATGTCAAGTATCATTTCCTTAGACCATGAGATTGTGCAACTCCCGGATACCGTAGGAATGCTTTGGGTGTACCAAACGTCACAACGTAACTGGGTGGCCATAAAAGTGCACTACAGGTATCTCCAAAAGTGTCTGTTGGGTTGGCACGAATCGAGACTGGGATTTGTCATTCCGTGTAAACGGAGAGGTATCTCTGGGCCCACTCGGTAGGACATCATCATAATGTGCACAATGTGACCAAGGATTTGATCACGGGATGATGTGTTACGGAACGAGTAAAGAGACTTGCTGGTAACGAGATTGAACAAGGTATCGGGATACCGACGATCGAATCTCGGGCAAGTACTATACCGGTAGACAAAGGGAATTGTATACGGGATTGATTGAATCCCCGACATCGTGGTTCATCCGATGAGATCATCATGGAACATGTGGGAGCCAACATGGGTATCCAGATCCCGCTGTTGGTTATTGGCCGGAGAACGTCTCGGTCATGTCTGCATAGTTCCCGAACCCGTAGGGTCTACACACTTAAGGTTCGATGACGCTAGGGTTATAGGGAATAGATATACGTGGTTACCGAATGTTGTTCAGAGTCCCGGATGAGATCCCGGACATCACGAGGAGTTCCGGAATGGTCCGGAGGTAAAGATTTATATATGGGAAGTCCCGTTTTGGCCACCGGAAGAGTTTCGGGCGTCACCGGTAATGTACCGGGACCACCGGAGGGTTCCGGGGGTCCATCGGGAGGGACGACCAGCCCTGGAGGGCCCTATGGGCTGTATGTGGAGAGGGACCAGCCCCTTAGTGGGCTGGGCGCCTTCCCTCCCAGGGCCCATACGCCTGGGGGTTTGGGGGAACCCTAAGGGGAGGCGCCCTCCTTGCCTTGGGGGGCAAGGCAACCCCCCTGGCCGCCGCCCCCTCCTCAGATTGGATTTGAGGGGGCCGGCCCCCCTCTCCCTTGCCCCTATATATATGTGGGGGGTGGGAGGGTAGCCGCGCCAAAGTTCTGGCGCAACCCTCCCCCTCTTCCATGTCCTCCTCCTCTCCTGCGGTGCTTGGCGAAGCCCTGCAAGATTGCCACGCTCCTCCATCACCACCACGCCGTCGTGCTGCTGCTGGACGGAGTCTTCCCCAACCTCTCCCTCTCTCCTTGCTGGATCAAGGCGTGGGAGACGTCACCGGGCTGCACGTGTGTTGAACGCGGAGGCGCCGTGGTTCGGCGCTTAGATCGGAATCAACCGCGATCTGAATCGCTACGAGTACGACTCCTTCATCCGCGTTCTTGCAACGCTTCCGCTTAGCGATCTACAATGGTACGTAGATGCACTCCCCTTCCCCTCGTTGCTAGATTACTCCATAGATTGATCTTGGTGATGCGTAGAAAATTTTGAATTTCTGCTATGATCCCCAACGGAGAGGGGTGTCCCACTTGGGCCTCATCGAAGAAGTAGGGCTTTCGGCTGCAAGCTGGTGTTGCTTCTCCTGCAGAAGGAGCGTGAACCGTTTAGGAATGTGTAGTCGACTAGATATGGATCTAAATGTAAGGTGCTAAAAGAATAATTACCAGTAGTCTAATCAATTTCCTCGTGATCTGGTCCGTGTAAAAAACCTTTTTTCCTTGTCCCACTTGTAGCGGGCCCTGATGAAGTCACGCTCCAAGGGGTTGGTGAACTTCGCGAAGGGGTCTGGGATACCCGCGGCTTCACATTCCGCGTCCTCCTTATCCCATATGGGCCTTTTACCGAGGTAGCCACGGCTTCCGAGGCGATGCTTCCCCGTGTTCCTTTGCTGAAGGCTCTTGAATTTCGCAGCCTTAGCCTTGGCTGCCTCGGTAGTGCAAGTGTCCTTGAACTTTTCAAACTCCTCTTCCGTAAGTGTTGGATTTTCCTCCAGAATCTTGGACAGCGGTTCCTCAGCCTCAATAGCTCGTTTCACCCTCCCTCTCCAGGAGGCCAAATCATTGCTGAACATGCCCATGGCGTGATTGTTAATCTTTTTCATCTTCGGATCATCCCACGGTTGTTCTATGTTATCATCCCGGTTGGGGAACTTGAATCTCTTGTGCAACTTCGTCAGGAGCAACTGCGTCAAATGTTCTTTACTCCTTAAGTCATCGTCGTTGATGCTCGTGCATTCCCGTAGGATGCATCCTACTTGGTTCCCATAGCACTTGCGAGGTTCTTCCGGCTCTAATGGCTCAAACTTGCCAGGTGCCATCTTTGTGATCACTAGTCGTCCAATCCCTAGTTTGTTAGGTTTTCGTATCCTCTACTTCTGCTTCTTCTTTTCGATAGCGGCATCGGCGCCGGTACCTTCCCCGCCGGTATCTTCCCCGCTGGTACCTTCCCCGCCGGTCTCTGTGCCGCCATCGACGCCGGAGCCGTTGGTGTCGATGTCGGCGTCAGTACCATCATCGAGGCCGACCTGCAAACCTTGCTTAGTAGTCAAATAGTCGAGGTACTCTTGTTCACCCTCATAATCCATCTCGTCTGCATCTTGGTCAGAAGGCCCAGTTTCTTCGTTGTTCGACATGTTTCCTATGATTAGTCTCCTCGCGTTTATTTCTAAAAGTATGAAAGAATGAGAAATGACATAAAAAAGAAATCTATGTGCCAGCACTCGATATGCCTACTATCTAGCACAAATCATGCCAAAATTCACGGAAAATTTCGGCATGACCTTTGCTAAAAAATGGACATATCGAGCGCCTGAAATTCACCGGAACAGAAATGAATCAACATTCCGGCATAACATAGGCCACTCGGATCATTTACCAAAATTGAACCAAAACATCACATGTCCAAATGACATGTCCAAATTCCAAACATGACATGTCCAAAACATGACATGTCCACATATCACATGTCCAGTTCAAATTTGCATATAAATTCAGCCTACCTAATCAGCTACCAATTTGCTTTAACAAGGGATGTTGATTTGGACAATTGCTTAAATGCTGCCTTTTCTTTTAACTACAATTGCTTAACCCTAAATTTCTGTCCTATTTTAAAACCTAGCTAAATTCATAACTAAATAGATAACCTAATTAACCTACTGCCCTAACTAAAACCTAAGTAAATTAACCGAAGAACCCTAGCTAGCAGAGAGAGGGGGGTTTACAGAGGGTGCAGGGGCGAGGAGGTAGGCCCGACGACGACCGAGGTTGGGAGGGGAGGAAGCAGAGGAGGGAGGCGTGGCGCGTCGGGGTCGGGGGCAAGCGCCGGGGTCGGGGGCGAGCGCCGGGGCGCGGCGGTGCGACGGGGGAAGAGAGAGTGGGGATTTGGGGGGAAAAGAGGCGGGATGAAGCAGAGAGAGTGAGGATTTTGGGTTAAGTGGACGTAGTAGTAGTAGCGCGTTTAGACCAAACGCGTACTACTATTACAGGCAGCTATAGCGGTTTTATACGGAAACCGCTACTGCTACCTTGACTAGCTGTAGCTCTTTTTCAGTCAAGCGCTACTACTATAACCAATTTTCCTTGTTCTTTTCCTTTATTTCTCTCACTTTTTTTCCGAGAGCAGTGAACGAAGGGAAGGCGATATATATTGCATCATTTGACGGTTAAATATGTATACAAAATAGGAACATATATATTACATCATTGGACCCATGCATAATAATGGCTAAGTGTGTATACAAAATAGGAATATATATATATATTACATCATTTGACCGATAACATACAGTTCCTCAGCGTTGACGTTTTCGTTTTTGAGTCAGCTTCTTCCCCTTCTTGTTCGTTGAAGAATAATTGAGCCCCTTATTGTGACTTTGCCTTTTCCATGGAGTACGATTTTTCTTAGGTAATGTAGTATTGATTCTTCTTTTGACGTATACTTCATCATCATCGTCATCTTCCCTCATTGGGTTGTCGTACTGATCGTAGTCTTCCTCGTTGGCGACTCCATCCATTCCAATGATATTCCTTTTGCCTCTTCCCAGGACAACACGACTGGGATTGCACGGGTCGGTTATGAAGAAGCATTGTGTCATGTGCTTAACGTGTACCCATGGCTCATTTTTTGCGATAGCGTTCACGGTAGCGCTCTTGGCGTCGGGTATAGTCATGGTAGTGAAATTCCGGTTTTCTCTTTCGACATTCTTAGCCCATCTGACATGGAACTTCGTCGTGTTGTGCAGTCCAGCGTAGTCAAGCTCCCAGATCTCCTCGACCCTTCCGTAAAATCTTTCAGTTGCGCCGTTGTCGCTGCCGGTCATGCATTCCATCGTCACCCCTGAGTTCTGATCATCACTGTCCATATCTTTGGCCTCCGTGTAGAACGTGTATCCGTTGATATCGTATGCCTGATAGGTTACGAGGTTGGGCGAGGGGCCATGTGCTAAGGTGTATATGAGCAATCCGTCCTTAGAGCCCTCCTCTGGGGGATTAGCAATAATATGCTCTTTGAACCAATGCAGGAAAGTGGAGTTGTGCTCTCTAGTAACTTCAGCGTCCGTCCTGCATACCCCCCGGTCATGATACTTCTTTGCGATAATTTCTTTGTGCAGTGGCACGAAAGGATCTACCTCGTCTAGGTGTTGTAGCACTACCAAGTTTGCTCTGTCAAAGTCGCTGCGTCGATCTGAGTATGCCACGTGTAGTTCCCTGCGACCGTTGGAGTGACCTTCTCCTTCGAGCCTCCCATCATGCTTGTTAACGGGCAAACCAACACTAACACCAGGCGGCTACAGGTCTGTGCCATATAGAAAATTCTCGTAGAAAGAGATGCACTCTTGTGTCAGATAGCCCTGGATGATGCTTCCATCCGGACGGGACATGTTACGAACGAATCCTTTGATGATCCCATTCATCCTCTCAAACGGCATCATGTTGTGCAGAAATGACGGCCCCAGGTCTATTATGTCGTCCACAATATGGACACACAGATGCACCATCACGTCAAAGAACGCGGGCGGGAAGTACATCTCAAGCTCATTCAGTATCACAACGATCTCTTCCTGTAGCCTTCGGAGCTGCTTCACACTGATCGACTTTCGAGAGATGACGTCGAAAAAGTTGCAGAGACCAATAAGCGTGTCACGGACGTGCTTGTCCATTATCCCTCTAAGGGCAACAGGTAGTATCTGCGTCATCATCACATGACAGTCATGGGACTTCATCCCGCTGAACCTTTTCTTGTCCGTGTCTAGATATCTGCTTATCTTGCCACAGTAACCGGAACTAACTTTGACTCCGGTAAGGCACTTAAAGAATTGACCGATCTCAGCCTGACTTAAGGTGAAGCAAGAAGGGGGGCAATAATCCTCTTTCTTTATTTTCTTGCCCTTCTTCTCCCGTGCCTCTGTCTCCGTCTCTGTCTCGTCTGACATTTTACGGGGCGGCATGTGCAGATCTTCCCTGATTTTCAAATCTTGCAAGTCTTTTCTTGCCTTCGGCCCATCCTTGGTCTTATCCGGCATGTTCATCAGTGTCGCGAGCAAGCTCTCAAGGACATTCTTACAGATATGCATTTGATCAAGGCAATGAGGTGTATCGAGTTTGTGCCAGTACTCCAAGTCCCAGAACACAGACCTCATCTTCCATACCTTCAGCAGCGGCTCCGGCGCCTTTCTCATCGTCTTTCCCGGCGCGGGGCACTCCTTCCAGTTTTTCAACAGCTCATCGATTTCGGCACCGCTCCGCTTACGTGGAGGTCCTCGATGCTCAGCGTGACCATTGAATAGATCTCCACGGTTTCTCCACGGGTCGTCCTGTTCGAACCATCTTCGATGCCCCATGTACACGGTTTTCCCAGACCGGCCATCTTTCCTTGACGTTAGCTGCTGAGACGTCGTATCATCCATGCACCGCGTGCATCCGCAATATCCATGGCACACCTGGCCTGCGACATATCCGTAACCGAGATAGTCATGCACCGTCGTGATCAGCGCGGCTCTCATGTAGAAATACTCGCCTTTGCTGGCGTCCCATGTCTTGGCCGGTGTTTTCCATAACGTGTCTAACTCCTCTTGAAGTAGCCCCAGATACAAATTAATATTATTTCCTGGTTGTTTCGGCCCTTGAATAAGCATGCTCATGTGAATGTACTTCGACTTCATGCACAACCAGGGGGGAGGTTGTACATCCATACAAACACGGGCCATGTGCTATGGTTGGTGTTCTGGTTGCCAAACGGATTCATGCCATCGGTACACGCGCCGAGCACGATGTTCCTTGCATCACATTCGAAATACCGATAGAAGCTGTTCAACGCTCTCCACTGGCTTCCATCCTTGACGTGTCTCAGCTTCGGATCATCTCCATCGTCGGGCTTCTTCCTCTCCGCGTGCCAGCGCATTAGCTTTGCTTCCTTGGGATCTACAAAATACCGCTGGAGACGGGGAGTGATCGGTAAGTACCATACAACTTTCTGGGGACATTTCTTCCCGGCCTTCTTGTATCGAGAAGCATTGCACACCGGACAGCTTGTTTTTTCCGCGTGCTCCTTCCGATAAATTATGCAATCGTTGATGCATGCATGGTATCTAACGTGCGGCAGATCAAGAGGGCACACGATCTTCTTGGCCTCATCAACACTAGTAGGACATAGATTCCCCGCGGGAAGAACATCCTTTAGGTACTTGAGATGCTCATCGAGGCTAGTGTCGGTCCATTTGTTTTTAGCCTTCGTCTTCAGGAGTTGGAGCGTGAAACTCAAGCGGGTCACCTCAGGATTGCAACCATCATACAATGGAGTGTTCGAGTCTACCACCAGTTACTGCATCTTAGCCTCCTCTCTAGAAGCAGCTCTCTCAGTACTCGTCTCCTTGTGAAGCAATGCTTGAACATGAGGGTCCCGCACGATTAAACTTAGTACCGACGAACTCTGCTGCATGGAGTCCACGTCGTTCTCTCCGCCGCCATGTCCTCCGGCCCCTTCTCCTCCGCCATGTCCGACCCCTTCTCCGCCGCCATGTCCAGCCTCTTCCCCGTCGCCATTATCGATCATCTCTTCGTCTTGCCCTGTGTCATCATTGCCTGCCCCGTCGGCGTCCTCAACATCGTCATCCTCATCTTCAATTATCCACCGAGTATAGACATCCATGAAACCAGTCATGAGCAGGTGCGCTTCGACACGACCATCGTCATAGGGGTCGAGCCAAACTATTCCTTTACATTTTCGACACGGACATAAAACCTCTGTCCGGTTATTTTGTTTCATGTCCTGCACCGCCGACTGCAACCACCTGTCCACCATCGTTCCACTGACCATCATGAACGTCTGCACGGTAATAAAAACAAATTGATTATAAAAATGCATGCATGCATCAAAGTCATACAAAAATTCGGCATGACCTTCCCTAAAAATAGGACATATATAGATCTAGAGTTTGCCCGGAATTCGCCGAAACGGAAATAAATCGACATTTCGGCAAAACATAGGCAACTCAAAAGCACAATTTGGCGTCAATTCATGCCACACACACACAATTTCCATAATATTGCCCAATTATCATATCACACACACATAACATATTTCCATTTTGCAAAAGCATGAAATTTTAATCACCTCTATCTCGAGATCGAGCACATGGTGGGATGATGATGTAGGGAGATCAAAAGTGCACAAAGCTCTTCTTGACAAAGATAGATCTAGTTAGGAGGCAAATAGGTCACTTGAATAAATGCTACATCTACCTAGCTAGCTAATTTGGGAGGAGACAACTTAAACTAGTGGAGGGAAGGAAAAAGATAAAGGAGATGCATTAATGGAGGTGGTGTAGTTAGCTAGGAGTAATGAAGAGAGAGAGAAAGGTAGGTAGAAGAGGGAGAGTAATGGGGGAGAAGTCTTGAGGAAGAAGAAGAGTGAGAGAGGGAGGATGTGGGAGGTAGGGGAAAGGGAGGAGAGGAGATGGGGGAGGGCAGGACGGGTGGGGAAAAGGTGGTGGGGTGCTGCGCCTTAGCAGTAGCGCGGGAGGAAAAGAGCGCTACTGCTAAGGGTGTAGCGGCAGCGCGCTTTACAAACACACGCTACTGCTAAACGGGCCAACCGTGAGGACAATTTCAAAATTAGCAGCAGCGACGTGACAAAAAAGCGCGCTACTACTACTGCTTTAGCAGTAGCGCGCATCGCGCCACCGCGCTGCTGGTAAACTGAGGTTGTTGGGTTCTGTCGGTACATTTTTGTAGCAGCGCGGTTTATCCATCAAGCACCACCGCTAAATTTTCATCAGCAGCGCGCTTTCCTGAAGATCGCTACTGCTAAGTAGCAGTAGCGCCTCATTTTGAGCCGCGCTGCTGCTAAGATTCTGTGTATAAGGTTTTCCCTAGTAGTGTGTAGGGTCCGCACGCTTAACGTTGATGACGATTTGTATTATGAGTTATGTGTTTTGGTGACCGAAGATTGTTCGGAGTCCCGGATGAGATCACGGACATGACGAGGAGTCTCGAAATAGTCAAGAGGTAAAGATTGATATATTGGACAATGATATTCAGACATCGGAATGGTCCGGATCGTTTCGGGTATTTTTTGGAGTACCGGGAGGTTACCGGAACCCCCCGGAGAAAGTAATGGGCCTCATGGGCCATAGGGGAGAGAGGAGGCAGCCCACAAGGGGTGGCCACGCTCCCCCCATGGGAGTCCGAATTGGACAAGGGGAGGGGCGGCGCCCCCCTTTCCTTCTCCTCCTCCCTCTCCCTTCCCTCTTTCCCCCTCCATGAGAATGAAGGGGGAAACCTACTAGGACTAGGAGTCCTAGTGGGTTTACCCCCACTTGGGCGTGCCCCTAGGCCGGCAGCCTCCTCCCCTCCTCCTTTATATACGGGGGCAGGGGGCACCCCATAGCACATAAATTGTTCTCTTAGCCATGTGCGGTGCCCCCCTCCACAGTTTATTCCTCCGGTCATAGCGTCGTAGTGCTTAGGCGAAGCCCTGCGCGGATCACATCACCATCACCGTCACCACGCCGTCGTGCTGACTAAACTCTCCCTTGACCCTCTGCTGGATCAAGAGTTCAAGGGATGTCATCGAGCTGAACGTGTGCAGAACTCGGAGGTGCCGTACGTTCGGTGCTTGATCGGTTGGAATGCGAGGACGTTCGACTACATCAATCGCGTTAAGCTAACGCTTCCGCTTTCGGTCTACAAGGGTACGTGGACACACTCTCCCCCTCTCGTTGCTATGCATCTCCTAGATAGATCTTGCGTGATGGTAGGATTTTTTTTTTGAAATTGCATGCTACGTTCCCCAACAGGAACGAGTAAAGAGACTTGCCGGTAACGAGATTGGACTAGGTATGAAGATATCGACGATCGAATCTCGGGCAAGTAACATACCGATAGACAAAGGGAATTACGTATGTTGTCATAAGGTTCGACCGATAAAGATCTTCGTAGAATATATAGGAGCCAATATGGGCATCCAGGTTCCGCTATTGGTTATTGACCACAGAGGTGTCTCGGTCATGTCTACATAGTTCTCGAACCTGTAGGGTCCGCACCTTAACGTTCGTTGACGATATAGTACTATATGAGTTATGTATGTTGGTGACCAAATGTTGTTCGGAGTCCCGGATGAGATCACGGACATGACGAGGAGCTCCGGAATGGTCCGGAGGTAAAGATTGATATATAGGATGATATGGTTCGGCCAAGGGGTAAAGCCCACGGGGCTTTAGGTCGGTGCAAAAGGAGTTTTGCGGAGGCTAGGGGGCCAAACGCCGGAGACCCTGGCGTCTGGCCCTGGGCCAAATGCTGAGGCCCATGGCGTTTGGGCCAGACGCCAAGGACTGTGGCGTCTGGTCCTGAAAGTCCGAGAAGGACTCTTCCTTGAGGGCAAAACCGACTTTGAGGAGGCTTTTACTCCAAGTTTCGACCTGAAGGCTCAACATATAAATAGAGGGGCAGGGCTAGCACCCAAGACACATTAAGATTCACCAAGCCGTGTGCCGGCAACCTCATCCCCTCTGGTTTATCCTCCGTCTAGTTTCTGTAGTGCTTGGCGAAGCCCTACGGAGATTGCTCTTCATCACCAACCGTCACCACGCCGTCGTGCTGCCGGAACTCATATACTACTTCGCCCCTCTTGCTGGATCAAGAAAGAGATGACGTCATCGAGCTGAACGTGTGCTGAACACGGAGGTGCCATACATTCGGTACTTAATCGGGGCGGATCGTGAAGGTGTACGACTACATCAACCGCGTTGATAAACGCTTTCGCTTACGGTCTACGAGGGTGCGTAGACACACTCCCCCCTCGTTGCTATGCATCTCCATGGATAGATCTTTGCGTGTGCGTAGATTTTTTTTGTTTTCCATGCAACGATTCCCAAGATCTAGCATATGTGTGATTGGATCAAGTCAATTTGAGTGTTTCCTCTTGTGTTCTTCGTGTGTTTGTCGTGTTTTTCGGGAACCCCCTCCAAATCGTGAAAGATCGCCTCCTAGGGTTCCACCCACATAACTGGAGAAACACACTGTTTTAAAATTTATTTACACCATCGCATTACAATATTGCTAAGTCTCGGTCGACTGAGACTTAAGTCTCAGTCGACGCTATATCCGCGAGATCTTATATTAAGATCAATGCAAAAAAAAATTCTTAGTTTTTTCTTTTTCTCTTTTGCATGTTATGTTACTTGATTGAAACTTGGTTAAATCCCAGTTGACTAAGATCTAGCCACACCCATCACATTAATATGGGAAGGAGCTAACGTACTAGAATATAAATATTTTGTTACAACGCAGGTTAGTGAAGATAAATCAGAAAGCACCTGCAATTCAAACATTCTACTCGAAAATACACGCGTTTAACTTTAAATCCAAACCTTGGACATTGAATTCCATTTCTTTGAATCCTTTCGGCCTTTTGAAACCCAGCTAAAACCCTTCACGGTTTTTCTTTTTTGACGGTTCTGCCGTGTAGTTTCCGCCTCCTGCACAACGTAGGGTTTCCTCAGGTCCGCCCCCATGGCGCGCGTCGCCGCCTCTAGGCTCGCCGCCGTCGTGACCTCCTCGAAGTCGAAGGTGAGCTCATGTCCCTCCCCTCCCCTCCCCCTTCTCCCTCCCGCTTCTCCTCCCATCCAACCCTGGTTCCTCACGGCTAACCCATTTTACCTCCATGCCAGCTCGAGGTGTTCTCCCGCCATCTCCCCGCCGCCTCGTCGGCGCGGGGCACCCCGTCGCGGCTTCTCGATCCAGGTCAGGCCCCTCGCTTGAAGTTTAAATTTCGATATTTTCGCGTGAATTGTCCGAGAAAAGCTGACCCGAGATCACTGAACAGCGAAGGAGAGAAGGAGCCCGAGTTGGTGGTGCCCGAGCAGGTCGTTCCATGGTAAGCCCTCCGGTACATTTGATGTGTTCTGCTGTGCAATACCATTTCTCAGATAGCAATTTGTCTACCTTGTCGGGCGTACTT
Organism: Triticum aestivum; assembly: GCF_018294505.1. NCBI lineage: Eukaryota > Viridiplantae > Streptophyta > Magnoliopsida > Poales > Poaceae > Triticum > Triticum aestivum. Next base: position 207,116,084 of record NC_057808.1, read on the forward strand.
CAGTTCTATAACCACTGTCAGAGTTGAAAGTTGGAAACCAAGTTTTGGGCATTTTGTAATTAATGCGCTTCAGTTTGCTTATTTTTAAGCTGCTGTGAGAGTAGCTGTTCTGCGGTTAGTACATCAGATTGTAGTTGCATGAGTTCTGTTAATCAATGGTTTTCCTCAGCACCTTGCATCTCTGCTTGAATGGAATAACATATCCCTTCCCTAATTGATTATGGAAAATAAAAGCGCTACCACCTATGCATATAAAAACATCTTAACCAGACAAGATTATCGTACTTCACTGCAATAGGAAAAAGAAGCAGGGACGGAGCCAGGAAATTGTGAGAGGGGGGGGGGGGGGCTCACATAGCATGGTAAATATTGTAACACCTAGATGCTCAAAATATGTCCGTTGTTCTGCAATATAATTTACAACCATCATGATTGACACACTTGACGGTCTAGATAATTTCTTCAGAATTAAAATTGCCTACTAGTTCCGATTGGCTTGAAAATGTTCTAAACTGAGCTCTTCCTCTTCATATCTGTAAATAACCAATTGGACAATTAAATCTTGTATACGATCTATACTCCTGTTGTCAACCTGGTAATGATGTCCTGAGAACTCAACTTATTGGATTGATAAAATTATGAATTGATTGAGCTCTCTTCCTTTCCATGTACGCATAAGCACACGGAGGCAATCAGAAATTTCATAGTTAAAATTTAACGTTTGAAGTTTCTACAATTCTATTTAGGTTTAAAGGCATGAAGTAATCTAATGACGAAAGTAAACTAATCCTTTTCCTTATGTCCTTGCCGCACTGTTGTGTGGCCTGCCAAATGGCAGTGCGCCAGTGGATCGCTGCTCGGCCGCCCCCAAATGATAGTGCAATAGATCACCACTGTGACAGCAGGCAGCTGGCGTGAGGCGTTGATTGCATCGCCGCAGCAGCCAGGAAGCAGAGAGAACTGATCTGTCTGTCCGTTCGTGCCGATGCCAAGTCCTACCTAGGCCTGCACCCTATTTCAAACATGATGGGCTCTCCTTTTCTTTTGCCGGCTTTTGGGCTTTTGGTACACAATATGTTACGTTGGCTGTTAGGAAGGGAATCATGAATAATCTTGGAGGCTTTACGTTCACAGCGACAGGGGGAGAGAGGGGGGGGGGTGCGAACGGTAACAGAAGCTGCATAATTCAGGGAAAAACTAAACACTATTAAAGGGGAGATAAAATCGTTTTTTTTTTGGGGGGGGGGGGGAGGGAGGGGGCCTCGTCCCCCCTTGAATCCGTCCCTGCTAATAAGTATCTCAACCAAACGAGATTATCATACTCTTGTAATAGTGAACAAATCCTCAGTGTTATTTTGTCAATTTTTAAATGAAGTCAACATTTCATATCTGAATCCTTTCAGTCCAGGCAACCAGCATTTCTTCTATCAGTAAAAGTATGTGTCTGTGGATGTCAACCATCTTGACATATTGGTAATTTCCTTTGCATTAAAACACAACCCATCAGTGTTATGGTCACTCATATCGGTGCTAGCTTGCTATGTCCAGTGTTGAACACTTTCCCTGATTCACCAACAGAGTGATTTGATGATTCAATATCCCCAAAAGGGATCAACCATAATATATCTCCCACTGTCCTTGCCAGGGTTATATTATTCTGTAGATTATGTAGCCACTAGACACTTTATAATCTTCCAAGTGGCGCTAGTTGTGCTAATCTTCCAAGTGGCACTAGTTGTATACAAACCCATAACATTGTCAAATTCCTAGTAACTTGTTGCTAACATGTCAAACGTAAATCAGGAGTTCGTTTTCTTTTGCCTGTTTTCGAACTATGAAAGTATGAATAGAGCAATATGGTACACTCATCTGACTCTTGACTCTAGCTTCCTAGTGGGCCAGTGGGCGTCTTGATTCAAATGAATTGAGTAGGTTACGATCCTTAGAAATTCTTTCTGTAGTGGTAGTTTGATTGTTGGACTTTCGATCTTGGGAAATTTTATTATGTGCCACTTTGCACTTAATTCTAACGGAACCGCTTGGAAATTGCTATGGCTCATCATTACTTTCTATGTTTTTCGTATGATGTAAATGAAGACACTTTCGTGCAAATTCCTATGGTTTCTGGGCATGTAAGACTCAAGAGGGCGTGCCATTGCAATCCTGCATTTTCCCTATTTTAGTGTTCCTGAAATTCTGCAAATTGGAGTGGCCCTGAAGCTGGGTTGTTGCTACTCGTCCTTAAAAGAACACGTCACCGCTATGAAGGTTAAAAGAAGTGTTCCTAGGTGCTTGCCTAGGCACGCAAAAAAGCACTGCCGTGAAAAGATGGTGCATGGCAGGTTGTCTCTGTCACTGCTGGTGGCTTGGTTGTTTGTGGAAGCTGCATATGAAGGCATACCTAACCGAAGTAAAGCAGCACTTTACTGGGATAAATGGGCTTTTGGGAATGGTCGGATCCCCCCCCCCCCCCCCCCCCCCCCTGATTTCTCCTTTCCAGAGCTGCCCATCTTGTTGCTGCCGCGCAGTCGCTTAGGCGGGCTATACGCACAAAAGCCTAGTGCCTCGTTGAACCTTTACCATGACAGCTGTATGAAGTATGAAGAGACAATGTAAATTTATGCTTGATTTTATCATTTACCAGTACCCATATTGTCGTTGCCATTTGTCAGACACAGGCACTCAGCCTTGGACCATTTGTAATGCAAAAGTCTTATTTCAATCTTGCCTTTTATTTGAATTATGAGTGACTCCCTTTGTTATTTTTCGTTTGGTAACTAAATTCCATGTTCCTTTTGTTTATTTCTATGATAAGAAGTTAAGAACTTATTTTTATGATTTTAGCCACAGCGAGGGTGGATGCAAGGGATTACTATGATGTGCTCGGAGTGAGCTCTGATGCTTCTGCATCAGACATAAAGAAGGCATATTATGGGGTCTGTATTCACTTTGTCTCAATTAAGGCTTACGATATTCATTATTGATCAGTTATAACTTGATTAACTTTCTGGAGGTTCCTGTTTATTCCGAGATGTTACTATACTATACCAGAATGGTTAACATGAAACAGGGCCTGGACCAAATAAATAAAGAAATTTGACATGTTGTTGGACATACCATCATATTCTCTTGTTAGCTCGTTATGTGCAGAAATGCACTATAATTGATCAATAATGCCTAGCTGGATCTTTCATCAGGATTGGTTAGCCAAGATCTGTTTGGGAATTTTTAAATTTTGGCTAAAGAAGGGAAAATCTCTACTCACCTAAGGTTTTCTAAGAAGTTTATGCTCGCCATGGGTGGTTCAGGTCTAATTGTACACACCACCACAAGCTTTGACGTGCTATCTTCCAGGGCTTCTGCAGAGTGGATTAGCATGCTGCCAGTAGCCTTGGCAGAAACCAGTTATACTGCCTTTGTAAGACCTATTGTCCTCCTCCCAGAGTGTACTTTCTGAGAAGGCAGATGCAGGAACATCTTTTGTTGTCGCACGATGTCTTTCAGAAACTAGATACGTTATTTGTATTTCACCTTTTTAGCCATGCCACCTCGCACTTGCCGATCTAGAGAACATGGCAAAATTCCAGAGAAACAATTAGATAATGCCAGGCCCTGCTCACTGGCAATGTTAGCCTACAGTTTCTTGTTTAAAAGAGATAAAGTGCCCTCACTTTTGTTACATTTTGTCATGAGAGGTTTCTAAACTGAAATTACTAGTGCTAGTTTTAGAATCCAATGAGTATAGTTGGGTCATGGTGCACACATTCTTAAGTTCCAGACAGGCGATTGTTTACCTCTGCAGCAAATAGTTTTTTTCAACATGGAACACTTTTTGGACCAGTAGAGAAGCTATTTCTTGTCAATGATGGCTTATGAGAGAGATAGTCCTGCCCCCTTACAGAGACTGCACGCCTAAAGGATCAACTTCTTCTGATCTACCGTTGCGGATCAATTACATTGTATTTTTTATATCTTTGGGCTGTTTGATCAACAATTCATGATCTTCATGTACTAGATGATCTTTCTGTCTCCTTTGTAACATTTGTTAGCTCGTCAAATTTTAGCTTAACTGGCATGCTTCTCCAGCTTGCAAAGAAGTTCCACCCCGATACTAATAAAGATGATTCTGGCACAGAAAAGAAATTCCAGGAAGTTAACCGGGCCTATGAGGTATGAAGTTTTCGTAGACACAATTTATTCTGTTTGGTGAGCCATGGTGCATGTTTATCTAAAAGACTGCTATTGTTTGTGATTTTCTCTAGGTTTTGAAGGATGATGATAAGCGCGGAACATATGATCAGGTTCTTACTTTGTTTTGTATGAAAATAAAATAATATTAATATATAATTATAAACTCAATGCCATCATAAATAAGAAACAAGCTTTTAATTTCATTTCTTTCTGTGTTAACTGTTTATCTAAACTTGCTTACATAATGATAACATTGATTTTCTAATCACTAAAATTAATTCTAAGATACACGAAATCTAGTGCTTATGTATTAACTATTACATGTTGACAGCTTGGAGTTGAAGCTTATGAGCGCCTAGCATCAGGGGGTGGCCCAGATGGTTCCCCTGATAGCGGTGGGGACTTTGCTGGTGATAATCCATTTGGTGATATTTTTACCGATGTAAGAGGTCCTTTGTTTTTATTTAGTATCAGTAAATTGGCCCTTGTACATTTTTTGGTTGTCACTGTAAGCTGTTGTATCCACGAGGCTGTGCTTTACAAACTCAAAATATGTGATTGCCTTCAATGCAGGGACTTCAAAACATAAGTGGACTTTTTTTGTTTGAACCATGCAGGAGAACTGCATGTGAAATATATAGATAGAAGAAAAGGGGCGAACAGCCCATACGTGACTTAAAAAAAAATTGTACAAAGGTGTTCATGTAAACATTGTAGTGCACTTATGGTTTTTAACCTAATGCAGTTCCTTTATTCTTTAGTGTAAGGCGTAGGCTTATGTATACTTTAATAAACATATTATATGATGTAGTTCCTTGATTTTTTATTTTTTTGCCATGTCAACCAGATCTTTGACAGAGGAGGCCAAGATGTCCAGGTTACTCTTCTTCATTGCAACGGTTACTTTGAACTTGATATATTGTTGCAATGCTCATTTTTCTTTTTCTCAATTGTAGATTCCTGTTGAATTGTCATTCATGGAAGCTGTTCAAGGATGCAGAAAAACTATTACATATGAGGCTGATGTTCTCTGTGGGACCTGCAGTACGTGTTATCATCTGTCTATTATTCCGTTGATGTAGGAATTTTCTGAATTGTGCGCACCCCCACCCCCACACCTCCCGTTTGATGGCTAAAGTGTAACATTTATTGATTGCAGATGGAAGTGGCGTTCCACCTGGCACTATACCTCAAACATGTAAAGCTTGTAGAGGTGCTGGTGTGGTATGTCTCCTTTTAAATGATGTTTTGACAGAGTATTTCACTCGGAGATTACTTTCCTGACCTTAAAAGTGTCATCTTATGAGTACAGACATTCATCCAGAGGGGTATGTTGAGTTTTGAATCTACTTGTTCTCGGTGCGGTGGAAGCGGAAAAATTGTGAAGGTACATTTCTGCCTCAAAGGCTTATTTTGTCTATATGTTCCTCCAAGTTTAGTCTTTATGGTATTATTGCCATGTAAGGTGAAGTTGCTGTCTGTTATGATCCTCAGTTACATCACTGTCATATGAGGTGAATTAACATCTTTGATGCTTTGAACAATTTGGGGTAGTAATTCTTAAGATTTCTGCATTATGCCAAGTACATGATATGAATTGCTCAATGTGATTGTACAGTAAATTGTTAATTCTGAACTTTCTGTTCTATGATTTATCCTAACTTAATCTGCTTTTCCATGTTTCACTTGAAGAGTTTTTGCAAGACATGTAAGGGCCATCAGCTTGTCAAGGGGAAAAAATCAGTCAAGCTTGACATAATGGCTGGTAAAAACGACTAATCATTACCATGTATATGCTTGATATCTGACTCGTTGCAACTTGAATTTGGGTATACAGAGCTCTTGGGTTCTTTTGGATAAGGTTTTACTTACCCGTGCCAGTGCGCTAGAGTAACAAGGGGCATGGGCATGCCAAAAAGATTGGCAACCATGTAAACTAGGTAGGGTAGATTTGGCCCGTGGCCACAAACCAAATATATGCATTTTGCATATAATTTTTGTTTATCGGTAGCTTTGCTTGCTGTAAAGTGTGAACTAAGACTAACTTACCTAGGTGGACATACCACTGATACCAACCCAACTACTTGACACAATGCAGAAGTATATCTCCCCTTCCAGACTTTATTTATTAGCACTACTAATGTAGAGATGGTACTTTTAACTGCAGTGGTGGACCTAGAATCTCAGACTTGGGGTGCCACAGTTCAAAGTTTGTGAAACTTTACACTATAGATAATTAGATAGTATAATTTGGTCTGAACATCGTCATAATCTCGACAAGTAGTCTTAAAGTTGCATTAACTTGTAGGTATTTAGTGTTAGGTACATACTAAAAAATGTTTTGCAATTTTCGAGGGGGTGCCACACTAAATCCGGCCCTGTTTAATGGCAATAGCTCATTTCACTGTTCTATTAAATATGCTTCTATTTAATTATTCTTCCTTTTCTGTTAATGTTTGAGTAGTTGTTACTACAAGTATGCAACTGCGCGGTTCTTTTGGAGTCTAGGAAAATACTTACATTTTTATGTGTATTATATATAACTAGCGCGCTTCTTCAGGAATTGATGACAATGAGACTATAAAGGTTCGTGGTCAGGGTGGTGCAGATGTGGAGCGCAATAAACCTGGTGACCTTCTTTTGACTATCAAGGTTACATTTCTCTTTGGTCAAATTTCCGACTCTATCTGTCAGTTAAATTGGTACTACCTCTGTAAACTTTTATTAGACGTTTTAGGTTACTAAAGTAGTGACCTAAAATGTCTTATAGAAGTTTACAGAGGGAGTATGTTTCAAGTGAAATTATGGCTTGTTTGTGTTGCTGCACTGTGGAGTCTAGTTAGTCAGGACAATTTATTAATTTCTTTAATATTTTTCTATGAAAAAAGAACCTTCATTTGTAAGTGCTTTCGTAAAGGAGCCCTAATACTCATTTTCCTATTACAGGTCAGAGAGGATCCTATCTTCCGTAGAGAAGGCAACCATGTGCATGTTGATGCTGTTCTAAGCATGGCCCAGGTGAACTCTCTTACTATTGTCGCCCTCCCCTTTGTTGTTCCCACCGATCTGAACTCTTAAGTAACTGCATTATGCAGATCACATCTGTTATGACCGGCATATTAGGGGCTTAGCCCAGTTAGTTGTGGCCCAGTTTATCTTACCGTTATTAGGGGCTTAGCCCAATTATCTTATTAGGAGGATTATATAAACTCGTGTAAGGACCCGTTTTGGGATTAAGCAAGAAGCAATCATATTTGCTCGGCTTCCTTAGGGAGCCGGGAGGCCTAACCCTAGCCGCCGCCCCTACGCTCTCTCTCTCTCTCGCGCGCGCGCACGCAACGATGGCGCCCCAGCGCCGGCGACCACGCCTTCGTCCACGCCATCCCTCCTTCCACCCCTACAACCTGAGACCACGCCCTGGTAGGGATCCGGTTCCTACCAATTTGGTATCAGATAGCTGCGGTGCGATCATGTTGTTATGACCGGCCGGACCTACGGCCGTACGAGGCCCACCGGGCAAGCTTAGCCCGCAAGTTATCTTAGTTTTTATTTCACATCGTGGTTATATATACAACTTGTAAGACTATTTTGAGAGGTAAGCAATAAGACTATTTTCTATTGCCCGGCTCCCAGAGGAGCCGGAAACCCTAAACCCTAGCCGCCGCTTGTCTTCACCGCCCCGCCGCCGGCCGCCGCGCTCCAGCCCTCGCCCTCCTCCCTTGTTCCCCTACAACCTACGTCCGAGATCGGGAAGAACTCTAGCTCCTATCACCTTGGTATCAGCTAGCTTGGTTTCGACCATGTCATCACCACCACCGACCCCGTCGCTGCCCCTCGCCACCACCGCCGCCGCGTCATCGCCGACCGCCACGGCCCCGCTGGCCCTCCCTTCGGCGCCGATGACTTCCACCTCCCGCGCGTCGACCGGCCAGTCGCCGCCCGCCGTCACGGATCCGCCGCCATCACCGTCCACCATGCCGACCCACTACTCCCCGGAGGCCATGGCCGGTGTCCTCAATGACCTGGTGGTCGCGGTCCAGGGCATCCGCCTTTACTTGGCCAGCCCGTACGGGCCGCCACCGCCGCTGCCGCCGGCCGTTCCATCCGGACCGCCGGCCCTGCCATGGTACTCGGTCCCCGCAGCAATCGCCGGGGGTTACCCGGCGCTCCCGCCGCCGGCTGCTCCAGCGCCGTCCTGGCCCCAGTGGCCGGCGCCCGCGCTCGCGGCGCCACCAACGCCGTCCGCGCCCGCGCTCGCGGAGCCACCCGCGCCGTCCGTGCCCGCCCCGGTCCCGCAATGGCCGGCCTGGCCCGCGCCAGCCCTAGCCGCGCCATCCGTGCGTGCTGCGCCGGTCCAGGTTCCACCGCTACCGCCCAGCTCCGGCCTGGGCTAGTCCACACCGGGTGGTCTTCCGATCCAGTAGGTCCGGTTCCCACCGTCATCGTCTCCGATTCCGGCCTAGCTCACCGGGACGTCGCCTCTGCCAGTTTACACGGAGGCCGGGGACCCGTCGGTGCCCCCGCTACAGTCCGGGGCCTCGTCGGGCTCCACGGGGGCCTACGCCGGCCTCTCCACCATGGACCGGGCGCCGTCATCAGCTCTCCGCATCGCCGAGCCGGTGGGCCCTGGCGCGCCGACCCAGACGCCGCCCCGGTTCGCCAAGATCGACTTCGCCACCTATGACGGCTCGGACCACCCGCTTAACTGGCTCAACCAGTGCTACCAGTTTTTTTGTGGGGAGCGCACGCCCGCGTCAGAGCGCACTTGGCTGGCTTCCTACCACCTCCGCGGGGCAGCCCAGACATGGTACTACGCCCTCGAGCAGGACGAGGGCGGCATACCCCCGTGGGAGCGTTTCCGCGAGCTGTGCCTTCTTCGTTTCGAACCGCCGATGCGCAGGAGCCGCTTGGCCGAGTTGGGCCGCCTGCCCTTCACCTCCACGGTGCAGGATTTCACCGACCGCTTTCAGGCCCTGGCGTGTCACGCGCCAGGTGTGACGGCCCTACAGCGGGATGAACTCTTCGTCGGCGGTCTTCCCGACCACATCCGCGTGGACGTTGAGATGAAGGGGCCCCAAGACCTTCAGACGGCCATGTACTATGCTCGGGCATTCGAGCAGCGCGCCCAGGCCTTGACGCGGACACCCGCGTCTCGTGGGGGCCGGCACACCCCCCCCCCCGGCGGCCACCTCCGGCAGCACCCGCGCCTTCGACCGCATCACCGGCGGCCACCCCGGCCGCGATGCGCCCTGTCAGGCGCCTTTCTCGGGCGGAGCAGCTCGAGCGCCGGCACTTGGGACTTTGCTTTAACTGTGATGCGCCCTATGACCCGGGCCATGTCTGCCCGTGCCTCTTCAACTTGGAGACGACCGACGACACCGAGGATGACACACTGGAGGATGGCCTCGGTGACCCAGCCGCCGCGGAGCCCGCGCCTGCACCTGCGCCCGCTCCGGCGACAGCCCTCGTCGTCTCGCTCCATGCGCTGGCCGGCATCCGTGATGAACGGACGATGCTTTTACCGGTCACGATCCATGGCGAGCATCTGGTGGCCCTCCTGGACACAGGTTCCACGCATAACTTCCTGCCGGAGACCACCATGTGGCGCCTCGCGCTACAGCCGACAGGCGGGGAGCAGCTGCGGGTCACCGTCGCTAATGGCGACCGTCTACTCTGCCATGGGCTCGCCCGCGACATGCCCATCACTATCGGCGACGAGCACTTCACCATCACATGCGCCAGCATTGACTTGGGCTTTTTTGACTTCATCCTCGGCGTCGACTTCTTGCGGACTCTCCGTCACATCCTTTGGGACTTCGATGCCCTGACGATGACCTTCTGGCGTCTAGGCCGCCGCATCCGTTGGGAGGGCATTGGAGGCACCCCGGCGACGCCCCCGCTCCAGCTGGCCGCGGCCACCACCACCGAGGCCGAGCATCCGCTGTTGGACCACCTCCTGCAGCAGCACCGTGATCCCTTTGAGGAGCTGCAAGGCCTTCCGCCGGCCCGGGTCTACGACCACCGTATTCACCTCCTGCCAGGCTCGGCACCGGTGGCCGTACGGCCCTACCGGTATCCTCAGCTGCAAAAGGACGAGTTGGAGCGGCAGTGTGCACTCATGCTTGCCGCGGGCATCATCCGGATCTCCACGTCGCCATCCATTGCACCGGTCCTCCTCGTTCACAAGTCGGACGGCACGTGGCGTTTCTGCATCGACTACCGCACCCTTAATGCTCTCACACTTAAGGACAAGTTCCCTATCCCGGTGGTCGATGAGCTTCTCGATGAGCTGCATGGGGCGCGCTTCTTCACCAAGCTGGATCTCCGGTCAGGGTATCATTAGGTGCGCATGCACCTAGACGGCATTGCCAAGATGGCGTTTCAGACTCATCACGGCCACTTCGAGTTCTTGGTGATGCCTTTTGGCCTCTCCAACACCCCGGCTACCTTTCAGGCCTTGATGAACGATGGCTGCTGCCCTACTTACGTCGGTTTGTGCTCGTTTTCTTTGATGACATTCTTATCTACAATGCCTCTTGGGCAGAGCACCTCCAGCATGTGGCCATCGTCTTCAACGAGCTTCGGGCGCATCATCTTCATCTTAAGCGCTCGAAGTGCTCGTTCGGGACGCTTTCTGTCGCTTACCTCGACCACGTCATCTCGGCCGAGGGGGTGGCCATGGACGCCGACAAGGTGGCGGCTGTCGCTGCCTGGCCGATCCCGCAGTCTCCGCGGGCTCTTCGCGGATTTCTGGGCCTTGCGGGGTACTACCGGAAATTCATCCGGGAGTTTGGCCTCATCGCGGCCCCGCTCACGCGCCTTCTCCGTCGCGACGCCTTCTCTTGGGATGAGGAGGCCACCACAGCGTTCGAGGCCCTCAAGGGGGCCCTCACGACGGGTCCCGTCCTGCAGATGCCTGATTTCGACCTACTGTTCACCTTCGACTGCGACGCCTCCGGTGCGGTCTTTCATCAGGGCGATGGACCCCTCGCCTTCTTCAGCCGGCCCTTTGCCGCCCGCCATCTTAAGCTGGCGGCCTATGAGCGCGAGCTCATTGGCTTGGTACAGGCGGTGCGTCACTGGCGGCCCTATCTTTGGGGTCGATCCTTCCGGATCCGTACGGACCACTACAGCCTCAAGTTCATGCTGGATCAGAGGCTCTCGACCGTGCCGCAGCACCAGTGGATCAGTAAACTCTTCGGGTTTGACTTCACTGTCGAGTACCGTCCGGGTCGCCTTAACACCGTCGCCGACGCCCTGTCTCGGCGTGACGCCGACACGGACGACGGTGCGGCTGAGGGGGCGGCCTTCTGCATCATCACCGGGCCCTCCTTCGCCCATCTTCACCGACATCCGGCGGGCGACAGCAGCCGCGGCCGACGCACTCCTCCAGCAGCAGCTGGCTGCGGGGGAGCTGGATGAGCCGTGGCGCCTCGCCGATGGCTTGCTCCTCCATGGGCGCCGGGTCTTTGTTCCGGCACACGACGATCTTCGTCATCAGGTGCTGCGCCTTGCCCACTCGGCGGTCCATGAGGGTGTGCAGAAGACACTCCATCGTCTTCGCGCCGACTTCTACATTCCAGGTGATCTTGCCCTGGTCCGTGACTGGGTACGGTCTTGTGTGATGTGCCAGCGCAACAAGACGGAGACTCTACGGCCGGCTGGCTTGCTCCAGCCTTTGGAGGTGCCATCCCAGGTCTGGGCGGACATCTCCATGGACTTCATCGAGGGCCTCCCCAAGGTGGGCGGCAAGTTCGTCATTCTCACGGTGCTTGACCGTTTCTCCAAGTATGCCCACTTCATCGCGCTCGGGCATCCCTACACGGCAGCGTCTCTCGCTCGGGCCTTCTTCGACAGCATTGTCCGTCTCCACGGGTTCCCATCTTCGATCGTCAGTGATCGGGACCCCGTGTTCACGGGACATGTGTGGCGCGACCTCTTCCGGCTGGCAGGCGTTCAGCTCCGCCTGAGCACAACTTTCCACCCTCAGACGGACGGCCAGTCCGAGGTCGTTAACAAGGTGATTGCCATGTATTTGCGTTGTGTCACAGGTGATCGCCCTCGCGCATGGGTGGACTGGCTATCGTGGGCGGAGTACTGCTACAACACCTCTTATCACTCCGCCCTCCGTGCGACGCCTTTTGAGGTGGTTTATGGCCGGCCACCTCCGCCGATTCTTCCTGTTGATCCGGCCTTGGCACGGACCGAGGCGGCCGGTGCTCTTCTGCGGAACCGTGACGAGATGCTGGCAGAAGCCGGCAACGCCTCCTTCAGGCCCAGCAGTTGGCCAAACACTACTACGACGGCAACCATCGCGAGGCGGAGTTCGCGGTGGGTGATTGGGTGTGGCTGCGTCTCCTTCATCGCTCTACGCAGTCCCTGGACCCACGCGCGAAGAGGAAGCCGGGTCCTCGCTATGCCGGTCCCTTTGCTATCCTGGAACGCATTGGGAAGGTGGCTTACCGTCTTCAGCTTCCGGCAGGTGCGCGGATCCATGATGTCTTCCATGTGGGGCTGCTCAAGCCCTTCCGTGGAGAGCCACCCGCGGTTCCTCCAGCGCTCCCGCCGGTCACTGACGGGCGTCTACTTCCTGAGCCGGAGAAGGCGTTGAAGGCTCAGCTGCGTCGCGGCACCTGGTACTTGTTGATTCAGTGGGCTGGACTTTCAGAGGAGGACGCTACTTGGGAGCAGCGCGAGGAGTTCCGCCAACACTACCCCGACTTTCAGCTCGAGGACGAGCTGTTTGCGCAGGCGGGGAGAGATGTTATGACCGGCCGGACCTACGGCCGTAGGAGGCCCACCGGGCAAGCTTAGCCCGCAAGTTACCTTAGTTTTTATTTCACATCGTGGTTATATATACAACTTGTAAGACTATTTTGAGAGGTAAGCAATAAGACTATTTCTATTGCCCGGCTCCCAGAGGAGCCGGAAACCCTAAACCCTAGCCGCCGCTTGTCTTCACCGCCGCCGCACTGCGCGAGGACGGCGCCACGCTGCCGGCCGCCGCGCTCCAGCCCTCGCCCTCCTCCCTCGTTCCCCTACAACCTACGTCCGAGATCGGGAAGAACCCTAGCTTCTATCACATGTCCTCGCCGCCGCCCACCCCGACCCTTCCGCTGCCGACTGCGACGACCGCCCCGATGGCCACCACGGCCAGCGCCCCGCTCTTGCCGGTGTCGGTCACCTCCGCCGCGCCCGTCCCCGTCGTCTTCACCCCGGAGGAGATGACGGCTGCCATCCGGGATCTCACCCAGGTGGTCATGGGCATCTGCACGTTCCTCGCGAGATCCTATGGGCTGCAGCCGCCGCCACCGGCGACCGCGGCCCTGGGCATCCCGACGATGGGCCCGGGGGTGCCCATCCACCAGGTCCGGTTTCCCCGTCGCCGTCTCCGTTACCGGCCTGGCTCGCTGGGTCCCTTGAGCCGGTCTACACGACGTCCTCGGTCGGGCCGCACGTGCTGCCCCCGCCGGCGACGCACCCGGCCATGTAGTTTGGCGGGTCCTCGGGCTCCGCCGAGCCCTTCGCCAGCATCGACGGGCCCCTGTTCCAGGGCGGCACCCTGATGCCCGCCTACTCGGCCCCGTCATCCTCGCTGCTCCGTGCTGACGAGGCGCACCCGCCCGTCGTCCACGCCCAGCCGCCGCCGAGATTCTCCAAGCTGGAGTTCGACACCTACGACGGCACCGTCGACCCCCTGAAATTGGCTCAACCAATGCGACCAATTTTTCAGGGGGCAGCGCACGCTTGCGTCTGACCGCATCTGGATCGCCTCGTATCATCTCCGAGGAGCCGCGCAGACGTGGTACTACGCCCTTGAATAGGACGAGGGCGGCATGCCACCATGGGAGCGCTTCCGCGATTTGTGCCTCTTGCGCTTCGGTCCGCCTATACGCGGGAGCCGTCTGGCGGAGCTTGGGCGTCTTCCGTTCCTCACCTCGGCGCAAGACTTCGCCGACCGCTTCCAGGCACTGGCATGCCACGCCCCCGGCGTTTCGGCTCGTCAGCGGGCTCAGCTCTTCGTCGGTGGCCTACCGGACCACATCCGCGTGGAAGTGGAGATGCGCGGGCCAAAGGACCTTCAGATGGCCATGTACTACGCCCGCGCGTTCGAGCGTCGCGCGGTGGCCATCCAGCAGGCGCCACCGCCCCGGGCCGCTGGGCCGCCACCCTGGCCGGACGTTCCCGCGTAGGGTCGGCCTGCCCAGGCTCCCGCGGCGCCCCCTCGCTGCGGCTGCGGCACGCCTGTTCCGCCGGCTCACCCCGGCCGAGCAACTCGAGCGTCGCCGCCAAGGATTGTGCTTCAACTGCGACGAGCCCTACGTACCGGGCCACGTCTGCCCACGACTCTTCTACCTGGAGGCTGCAGACTACATTGAGGAGGACCCCGCCGCTGCCGGGCTCGGCGACCAGCCCGCCCCAGTTGACGCGAAGGTGTTTGGCGGCCGTTGATCTTCCCCGCCTTCCAGCTCGAGGATGAGCTGTTTGTGCAGGCAGGGAGAGATGTTATGACCGGCATATTAGGGGCTTAGCCCAGTTAGTTGTGGCCTAGTTTATCTTATCGTTATTAGGGGCTTAGCCCAATTATCTTATTAGAAGGATTATATAAACTCGTGTAAGGACTCGTTTTGGGATTAAGCAAGAAGCAATCATATTTGCTCGGCTTCCTTAGGGAGCCGGGAGACCTAACCCTAGCCGCCGCCCCTGCGCTCTCTCTCTCGCGCGCGCGCACGCAACGACGGTGCCCCAGCGCTGGTGACCACGCCTTCCCTCCTTCCACCCCTACAACCTGAGACCACGCCCTGGTAGGTGACCACGCCTTCCCTCCTTCCACCCCTACAACCTGAGACCACGCCCTGGTAGGGATCCGGTTCCTACCAATATCTTTCTTTCTGGAAAACAAATATTCAAATTACGTCTTCTGCCCAGTGTCACCAACTCACCTCCTACTATGCACCGATACTTTGCACAATCGTCCTATCAGTATCACCAGACTTACCAGATACTGTTAGGCCATTGATACAGCTCCGATGTGTATTAGGCTCTGAGTTAGTTTATTTAAAAAATAAGAAAAGATGAAAGTACGATGCATATGTTACCGTCATGCATTGCTCCGTATATTTTTGGGTATCTAAAACTGCTTGATTTACAGGCTGTGCTAGGTGGAACTGTTACAATACCTACCCTCACCGGAAATGTTTCAGTCAAGGTAGGTATACATGGACTATTGAGTTGAGTTTTGGGGTTATAAACTTATAATATGGTACATGACACGAGCTGACTATGCTGCTTGTATTTGTTGGATGATGCTGTATTTCCAAAGGCTCACGTTGCACTTGGTTTTCCCTGTCTAGGTTCGCCAAGGTACCCAACAAGGAGAGAAGGTTGTCCTACGGGGCAAAGGTTGGTCATTGTGGTCCACCTAAATCCCTAAAAGAAACCCCTTTATCCGGGTCGTCGGATTTCGATCCAAATGTTATTAACGCACATGCCTTTTCCCTCTCTTTATTTTTGCAGGAATAAAGGCGAAGAATTCGTCATCGTACGGGAACCATTATGTTCACTTCAACATCAGAGTCCCAACGTATGTTTCTTTGCCTCAACTAAATTTCAGTTGACAGAAGAAAAGGAAAGAAAAGAAACACCAAAACGAACATATTGTTTTGTCTGTGCCATTTGTAGGGAGCTGACACCACGGCAACGGGAGCTGATGGAGGAGTTTGATAAAGAGGAGAGCAACGACGTGGCGAGAGTTGCGGCTGCATCTGGATGAGATTTTTATGCTCCTCATCGATTGATTGATTATTGGCACACATAATAAGTCAGATAGCCTTGAAGGGCTTGGTGTACCCTATATGTCCCTATCCTTGTTTGTAGGCGTTAGATGGTGAGTTTTGCCCTGTATAATATACACGTCACCATAACTGATAAGCCTAAATTATACTGTATTGTATAAGCATCTGATTTATATTCACCACTTCCTTGTGGTACCATTGTAACAAGAGATTAAAGTTGGAACCGATGGAGCAACGTTTTTGGATGAGAATGTATCAGCAATTTTGTTATAAACATGAAACAAATGGAACGGATGCCATTTGCTGACGGAAAATGCACATCTGCACCGGGCGGCACATGCCGTGTAGCAAATACACCCTGTGCTGCGCCCATGTCATCTTGTTTGGTTATGAGCAAGTTCTACTGGAGAGCGGATTTTCTGCTACTCAAGTTGTTTTTCCTTCTTATAAAAACCTAGAATTCTTTTTAGATGCACTTCAAATATTTTTGGGAACATTGTTGCCGATGGACCACGGTCCAGCACGATATGCACATACAAGATGAGAAGCAAATATGTGAGGCACTTTAATGCTAAATTCGATGCAATGGATGTAGACAGTGAACTCTACCCCATTTTCATGACTACAAGATGGTTAGCGACTGTTTTGTGTTGAATAAGCTCATGAAGTACAATGCATTGTAAAGGAAATTAAACTCCTTACAATGCAGGAGTTTGGCCACTACTAGGAAACATAAGAAACATGAGATATCAGTTGAAAATCTGATATCATCTCTTAATGTTGAGGAGAAAGTTATTGCTAAAGACACTAATGAGTAAGGAGGTAAGGTCTAGTCTAGCGTCCATATTGTGCAGACATACCCACACAACAAGGACAAAGGGAAAAACAAGCATGTTCTCAATAAGCATGTCAAAACTACTGCCTTTCACGAAGAAGAAGATGAATAAGGCTAAGCTAGAGTGTAATGAGTGCGGAAGCTCGGACACTTTTCCAAGTGCCCAGAACATGCAGACGCAGAGGGAAACAGGCTCCAAGAATGTGACATTGTGACCGCTAGCAAAATTGATGGTATGACAATTTGTCTATTGTTCTTTCAGCATTTCAATCATCATCTTGGTGGTGCTAATGTTCAAGTGTGTACTGATGTTTGTATGTTCAATTGTTATCATGCCGCACTATATTTTTTTCGTCCTAATAAAAAATGGGTGGCATGCTTCCGTTCGTGGTATTGGCACGGCGGATCTGAAGTTCACTTTCGAAAAAATCGTGCAACATGTTCCTACTGTGAACAAGAATTTTGTTAGCGGCTCTCTTCGATGTAGAGATGGGTTTAAAGTAGTTTTAGAGTCGAATACAGTAATTGTGTCGAGATATGAACAATTTATGGCGAATGCTATGAGTGTGGAGGCTTGTTCCGCTTTTTTTTTGCAATAAGTCAGTGAACCAAATTTGTGTTGGTATTAAAGATTATGCAAGTGTTTGACACTCGTTTATGTCATATTAATTTTGGTTCAATGTTTCGGCTATCCAGTATGAGTTTAGTTCCAAATTTGACTACCGCCAAAAGTTTTGAGTTGCATAGTCATGTGCAATCGAAGCAACCTTGGAAGCCTCACACGACACGCGAGGAGAGAAACTTAGCACCTCTAGAACTCATAGGTTCTGATCTATGTGAGATAAATGGTGTATTGATAAAAGGTGGAAAGATATATTTCATGACGTTGATTGATGCTGCCAGTAGATTTTGCTATGTTTATTTGTTGCAAACTAAAGATGAATCTCCATACTACTTTAAATCTATAAGGCTGAAGTTGAAAATCAATTAGAGAGAAAGATCAAGCGTTTTACGTCGGATCGTGGTGGCGAGTAATTTCTCAAAATATTTGGTGAATTCTGTGAAGAACATGATATTATTTCATGAGAGGGCGACTCTCTATTCTCCCCAATAAACAATAAACAGGTTGTCGAGAGGAAAAACCGAGCATTGACTGACTCGGTGAATGCCATGTTAGAAACCGCTGGTTTATCTAAGGTATGATGGGGGAAGGGCTTTGTTGACTTCATGTCAAATCCTAAAAAGAGTTTCTAACAGTAATAAAGAGAAAACCCCTTACGATGAGTGGGTTGAGAGAAGACCATCACTTTGTTATTAGCGCATTTGAGGATGCTTGGTGAAAGTCAATGTTCCAATCACTAACAAATGCAAACTCGGACCAAAGACTTTGGATTGTGTCTTTCTAGGTTCTGCTCAGCGAAGCATTGCTTATAGTTTTCAGTACTTAAATATGAAGTACATGATATGCATGTTGTACTATATTGACATATCGTGATGCAACATTTTTTGAAAATATGTTTCCTATGGAAGATATGTATAGCACCACTAACATTTCTTTTGAGATATTTACTACATCTAGTACATCTGATGATTATTGCACGAACCCACATGAAAAGTCCTTGAGAAGGATAATGATGATCTCATGCGAGAAGCAAAAGACAAAGGATTGCAAAATCATTTGATAATGATCTCAGTGCATACCTTGTGGATGACGCTCCCAAGTCTATTACAGAGGCATATGCAAGTCGAGATATAGATGACTGAAAAAAGAGTTCGTAATGATACAGACTCAATTCTTTCTAACATAACTTGAGAACTAACTGGAAGACCCCGGCACTGCAGCGGCGTGCCGGCCAAGAGCGCCGCATGCGCCTGTTCAATGCTTGAGAGACATGACTGGACGAGACAACTGACAATGAGCCGGTCCGCTCGCGCTGGCCCATGTCGACTTCACCATGGAGCAAGCGCATCACCGGCTGACAGCGAGCGAAATCTATGGCGAGTTCACGAGCTCGAAGGTCGCGACAGCCGTGCCACGGAGGACCCAAACTTCCTCGACGAGCAGCAGGCGTACTATGAGGCCGCGCGCAGCGCTTGCTCGAGTCAGACGCGAAGGCGGGATGGTGGCGCAGGAGATTGCGGACGGACACGACGGCAGCTCCGCATCGTTCACACTGGGCCGCAACCACCACAAGGCTGTCCCGTTCACGTCTATCGCGGGCCTCACCTCGACCGACGATATCCAGGCCGCGAACTTTGATGAGGGAGAGTAGAACATGGGAGACAGGCGTCCATGTCCCATGTGGGCACATCTGTGTCTCATGCTTACTCTTCCTCACCGACCCGCGGCTTCACTTCCCGAAGCTCAAGACCGGCGAAGATGTCGAACATGGGAACAACAAGGACTTGGAACACATACGTCATCATAGATTTAGACTATGTCAAGTTTCAGACGCTTTTGTTTAATGAAATTTTTCCAAATGACATGAACGTGGTCTGGTTTAATGAAAATCATCAGGTTCAATGGAAATGTCATGAATGTGGTCTAGTTTAATGAAAATCATCAAGTTTGCATGAAAGTCGTCCGGTTTGTTCAAATTTGTTTTAAATACGTTTGAACGTTTGAGGTACACAGTTGGATGGCGCTTCTCATACCCATGTCTCTGGACGGATACTGTGTCCATTTTAGGGGTTCGCATTAGAGATGCCCTAAGTGGGTGCTCAAAAAAAAGTAGACCCGATGGTACTGTTGATAGGTGGAAGGCACAACTTGCGACCATGGGCTAAACTCAGAGAGAAGACAAATATTACTTTGACACCTATTCATATGTAGCTATAGACTGACCACCATTTGAGTACTATTTTTTCTGGTTGTCTCTTATGGTCTTATCGCTCGTTAAATGGACATGAAGACAACTTCCCTACATTAATAGTTAAAAGAGAAAATCTACATGGATCAACCCAAAATCTATATGACCTTTTTGGAATTTACATTTTTCTAGAGTCTTTTTGAAAATTACTACTCTCATATTTTGGAACAGGGGACAAAGGATTTCAGAATCAATCGTCCCTAGTGCAAGCAGGTGGAGCGCCTTTTTCGCTTTTCTTCCTTCCTCTAGAAGAAAGAAAAGGCAATCTCGCCGCTGCCAGGAGTCTCCCCTGCCGCCGCCCTTCGACGACTCCCCTATGCCGGTGACCTCGATCGTCGGTGGTGGTGGTGGGGGGGGGGGCGCGCCAGAGCCACACGTGTGGATCATTTTTTACTCTCATAGTTTAGGTTTTAGCATGTTCATCGTCTTGGCTTCGGCAATGACGATGGCGACGCTGAATAAAGTTTGTTCAGATCCTACTCTGACGAGGTGATCGGTCCTATGGTTGGGGATGGAATTCGAAATCAGTCTGTCCAAGCAAGGATGGTGTGGCCCGCGACATCCTCGTGTGGACCTGTGTCCTTGAGCTCCGCCGTTTGCGACGACGTTTGCTCGAGCGAGCGTCGGCCCGGAGCTTGGGAGGTAGTCCATGATCGAATGTAGATTGTGGTCTGCATCGACGGCATCTAGAAGATGGCGGATCATGTGCTGGGTTCATGGTTTGTGGATGGCAGGTAAAGTTTCCTCCTCCAACGTCTAAGTAGTGTGTGTGGGGGGGAGGGTGATACGTCTCCAACGTATCTATAATTTTTGATTGTTTCATGCTATTATATTATCTATTTTGGATGTTTTATATGCATTAATATGCTATTTTATATTATTTTTAGGACTAACCTATTAACCTAGGGCCCAGTGCCAGTTCCTGTTTTTTCCTTGTTTTTGAGTATCGCAGAAAAGGAATACCAAATGGAGTCCAAACGGAATGAAACCTTCGCGATGATTTTTCTTGGACCAGAAAACACCCAAGAGACTTGGAGATGAAGTCGAAGGAGCCATGAGGCGGCCACAAGGACGGAGGGCGTGCCCCCCGCCACCCTTGTGGTCTCCTGATAGCGGCTTGAAGCTACGTCGGTATTTCCCCAAAGAGGAAGGGATGATGAAGCACAGCAGCGGTAGGTATTTCCCTCAGATATGAAACCAAGGTTATCGAACCAGTAGGAGAACCAAGGAACACAACGTAAACAGCCCCTGCACACAGATAACAAATCCTCGCAACCCGATGTGTTAAAAGGATTGTCAATCCCTTTCGGGTAACGGCGCCTCAAGATAGGCAAACAGACGTGAGATAAAATTGTAGTAGACTCATAGATCGAACGCCAAATAAAACAAATAAGAATAAAACGCAACAAGGTATTTTTGTATTTCTGGTTTAATAGATCTGAAAATAAAAGCAAAGGAAAAGTAGACCGCAAAGGCAAATAATATGAGAAAGAGACCCGGGGGTCGTAGGTTTCACTAGTGGCTTCTCTAAAAAAATAGCAAACGGTGGGTAAACAAATTACTGTTGGGCAATTGATAGAACTTCAAATAATCATGACGATATCCAGGCAATGATCATTATATAGGCATCACGTCCAAGATTAGTAGACCGACTCCTGCCTGCATCTACTACTATTACTCCACACATCGACCGCTATCCAGCATGCATCTAGTGTATTAAGTTCATGGAGAAACGGAGTAATGCAATAAGAACGATGACATGATGTAGACAAGATCTATCTATGTAGAGATAGACCCCGTCGTTTTATCCTTAGTAGCAATGATACATACGTGTCGGTTCCCCTTCTGTCACTGGGATCAAGCACCGTAAGATCAAACCCACTACAAAGCACCTCTTCCCATTGCAAGATAAATAGATCAAGTTGGCCAAACAAAACCCAAATATCGGAGAAGAAATACGAGGCTATAAGAAATCATGCATAAAAGAGATCAAAGAAACTCAAATACTTTCATGGATATAAAAAGATATAACTGATCATAAACTCAAAGTTCATCAGATCCCAACAAACACACCGCAAAGGAGTTACATCATATGGGTCTCCAAGAGACCATTGTATTGAGAATTCAGCGAGAGAGAGGAAGCCATCTAGCTACTAACTATGGACCCAAAGGTCTACAAAGAACTACTCACGAATCATCGGAGGGGCACCAATGGAGGTGGTGAACCCCATCCGTGATGGTGTCTAGATTGATCTGGTGGTTCTGGACTTTGCGGCCGCTGAAATTGATTTTCATCGACTCCCCTAGGGTTTCTGGAATATTGGGGTATTTATAGAGCA
Organism: Triticum aestivum; assembly: GCF_018294505.1. Taxonomy (NCBI): domain Eukaryota; kingdom Viridiplantae; phylum Streptophyta; class Magnoliopsida; order Poales; family Poaceae; genus Triticum; species Triticum aestivum. The sequence goes on from NC_057808.1 coordinate 207,138,114, forward strand.
AAGAGGCGGTCCGGGGGCACCCGAGGTGGGCACAACCCACCAGGGCACGCCTGGGCCTCCTAGCGCGCCCTGGTGGGTTGTGCTCTCCTCGGAGCACCCCCCCAGGCGCAGCCTTGGCCCATTAGGTGTCTTCTGGTCCATAAAAATTCTCTGTGAAGTTTCATTGCATTTGGACTCCGTCTGATATTGATTTCCTGCGATGTAAAAAACATGCAGAAAACAGCAACTGACACTTGGCACTATGTCGATAGGTTAGTACCCAAAAAAATGATATAAAATGATTATAAAACATCCAATATTGATAATATAACAGCATGGAACAATAAAAAATTATAGATATGTTGGAGACGTATCACCCCCCCCCCCTCCCCGTGACCCTTCTGACCTAATTCTTTCGCCTATGTATTCCCAAATATCCCCAAACCAACAGAGGCATCCACGAAAACACTTTTCCACCGCTGCAACCTTCTGTACCCGTGAGATCCCATCTAGGGACCTTTTCCGGCACCCTGCTGGAGGGGGATTCGATCACGAAGGGCTTCTACATCAACTCTATTGCCCTTCCGATGAAGCATGAGTAGTTTACCATAGACCTATGGGTCCATAGCTAGTAGCTAGATGGCTTCTTCTCTCTCTTTTATTCTCAATACCATGTTCTCCTCGATGTTCTTGGAGATCTATTCGATGTAATACTTTTTTGCGGTGTGTTTGCTGAGACCCGATGAATTGTGGATTTATGAGCAGCTTATCTATGAATATTATTTGAATCTTCTCTGAATTCTTTTATGCATGATTTGATATCTTTGTAATTCTCTTTGAACTATCGGTTTGGTTTGGCCAACTAGATTGGTTTTTCTTGTAATGGGAGAAGTGCTTAGCTTTGGGTTCAATCTTGCGGTGTCCATTCCAAGTGGCAGTAGGGGCAGCAAGGCATCTATTGTATTGTTGTCATCGAGGATAAAAAGATGGGGTTTTCATCATATTGCTTGAGTTAATTCCTCTACATCATGTCATCTTACTTAATGCGTTACTCCGTTCTTTATGAACTTAATACTCTAGATGCATGTTGGACGGTCGATGTGTGGAGTAATAGTAGTAGATGCAGAATCGTTTCGGTCTACTTGACACGGACGTGATGCCTATATTTCATAATCATTGCCTTAGATATCGTCATAACTTTGCGCTTTTCTATCAATTGCTCAGTAGTGATTTGTTCACCCATCGTATTATTTGCTATCTTGAGAGAAGCCTCTAGTGAAACCTATGGCCCCGGGGTCTATTTTCCATCATATAAGTTTCCGATCTACTATTTTGCAATATTTTACTTTCCGATCTATAAACCAAAAATATTTACTTTACCGTTTGTATAATTTCATCTATCTCTATCAGATCTCACTTCTGCAAGTAACCGTGAAGGGATTGACAACCCCTTTTATCGCGTTGGGTGCAAGTTGTTTGATTGTTTGTGCAGGTATTGGTGATTTGTGCGTTGTCTCCTACTGTATTGATACCTTGGTTCTCAAACTGAGGGAAATATTTATCTCTACTTTGCTGCATCACCCTTTCCTCTTCAAGGGAAAAACCAATGCAAGCTCAAGAAGTAGCAGGGGGTGGCAGATATGGAGTTTGATGGTGTGTCCGGGGTGTTGACCCGGTCTGATTCGTTCAATGGTTATGGTTTCGCCTTTGATGAGCCACCTTGGTGAAGGAAATATGCCCTAGAGGCAATAATAAAATTTTTATTTTACATTTCCTTATATCATGATAAATGTTTATTATCCATGCTAGACTTGTATTAACCGGAAACTTGATACATGTGTGGATACATAGACAAAACACTGTGTCCCTAGTAAGCCTCTACTAGACTAGCTCGTTAATAAAAGATGGTTAAGTTTCCTAACCATAGACATGTGTTGTCATTTGATGAACGTGATCACATCATTAGGAGAATGATGTGATGGACAAGACCCATCCGTTAGCTTAGCATAATGATCGTTAAGTTTTATTGCTATTGCTTTCTTCATGTCATATACATATTCCTTTGACTATGAGATTATGCAACTCCCGGATACCGGAGGAATGCCTTGTGTGCTATCAAACGTCACAACGTAACTGGGTGATTATAAAGATGCTCTACAGGCATCTCCGAAGGTGTTTGTTGGGTTGGCATAGATCGAGATTAGGATTTGTCACTCCGAGTATCGGAGAGGTATCTCCGGGCCCTCTCGGTAATGCACATCATAAGAAGCCTTGCAAGCAATGTGACTAATGAGTTAGTTGCGGGATGATGTATTACAAAACTTGTAAAGAGACTTGCCGGTTGATACGTCTCCAACGTATCTATAATTTTTGATTGTTCCATGCTATTATAATTCTGTTTTGGATGTTTAATGGGCTTTATTAAACACTTTTATATTATTTTTGGGACTAACCTATTAACCGGAGGCCCAGCCCAAATTGCTGTTTTTTGCCTATTTCAGTGTTTCGAAGGAAAAGAATATCAAACGGAGTCCAAACGGAATGAAACCTTCGGGAACGTGATTTTTGGAACAAACGTGATCATGAGGACTTGGAGTGGACGTCAAGAAATCAACGAGGAGGCCACGAGGCAGGGAGGTGCGCCTGCCCCCCTGGGCGCGTCCCCCACCCTCGTGGGCCCCTCGTAGCTCTCCTAACCAACCTCTTTCGCCTATATATACTCATATACCATGGAAACAACAGATACGGAGCCAAAACCCTAATTCCACCGCCGCAACTCTCTGTACCCAAGAGATCCCATCTTGGGGCCTTTTTCGGCGCTCCGCCGGAGGGGGCATTGATCATGGAGGGCTTCTACATCAACACCATAGCCTCTCCGATGATGTGTGAGTAGTTTACCTCAGACCTTCGGGTCCATAGTTATTAGCTAGATGGCTTCTTCTCTCTCTTTGGATCTCAATACAAAGTTCTCCTCGTTTCTCTTGGAGATCTATTCGATGTATTCTTCTTTTGCGGTGTGTTTGTCGAGATCCGATGAATTGTGGGTTTATGATCAAGATTATCTATGAACAATATTTGAATCTCCTCTGAATTCTTTTATGTATGATTGGTTATCTTTGGAAGTCTCTTCGAATTATCAGTTTGGTTTGGCCTACTAGATTGATCTTCTTGCAATGGGAGAAGTGCTTAGCTTTGGGTTCGATCTTGCGGTGCTCGATCCCAGTGATAGTAGGGGAAACGACACGTATTGTATTGTTGCCATCGAGGATAAAAAGATGGGGTTTATATCATATTGCATGAGTTTATCCCTCTACATCATGTCATCTTGCTTAAAGCGTTACTCCGTTCTTATGAACTTAATACTCTAGATGCATGCTGGATAGCGGTCGATGTGTGGAGTAATAGTAGTAGATGCAGGCAGGAGTGGGTCTACTTGTCACAGACGTGATGCCTATATACATGATCATACCTAGATATTCTCATAATTATGCTCAGTTCTATCAATTGCTCGACAGTAATTCATTTACCCACCGTAATACTTATGCTCCCGAGAGAAGCCACTAGTGAAACCTATGGCCCCCGGGTCTATTTTCCATCATATTAATCTCCCATCAACAAGTTATTTCTGGCGCCGTTATTTTACTTTGCAATCTTTAATTTTTCTCTTTATCATAAAAATACCAAAAATATTATCTTATCATCTCTATCAGATCTCACTTTTGCAAGTGGCCGTGAAGGGATTGACAACCCCTTTATCTCATTGGTTGCAAGGTTCTTATTTTTTTGTGTAGGTACGAGGGACTTGAGCATGGTCTCCTACTGGATTGATACCTTGGTTCTCAAAAACTGAGGGAAATACTTACGCTACTTTACTACATCACCCTTTCCTCTTCAAGGGAAAACCAACGCAGTGCTCAAGAGGTAGCAAGAAGGATTTCTGTCGCCGTTGCCGGGGAGTCTGCGAACAAGTCAGGACATACCAAGTACCCATCACAAACTCTTATCCCTCGCATTACATTATTTGCCATTTGCCTCTCGTTTTCCTCTCCCCCACTTCACCCTTGCTGTTTTATTCGCCCTCTTTTTCCTTCACTTGCTTCTTGTTTGCTTGTGTTACCATGTGCCTTTTATTTGCTTGCATCTTTGCTTGCTAAAAATCTATTGATATGGATCCACTTAAAGTGTTCTACTTGGATAATCTTCGATCCTTATGCGCTCGTGCTGAAACTCCAACTAGCCTAGTTGATGGGAAATCTTTAGATGAGCATGCTCATTTTGTGCGTCACCGTTTGTCTGAAAAAGGGAGACTCTTATGGGATCAAATAAACATATTGATGTGTTATGCTTGGAATCTTTGTGAAATTTATGATTTTACTTGTTGCTCTGAAAACCTTAAGAAACACCTTCCCTACCAATGTGAGTTTAGTGATAATGGAATCGTATCTTCGTATGCTAAGGGTGTTTATAATTACTATGATGTTCAACAAATTGAAGAATGTGTTACTTTTAAGGGTGCTTATTAAATTGCTTCTTTGATTGAAACGTATGATGCTACTCTTTACAAATCTGAAAATTTTGCCATACTTAAATATTGTTATGATAATTACGCTTCCAATGCCTATGTTAAACCATATATTAGGACTCCTCTGCTGTCCAAGAAGAGGCTAATAATTTGCAGGAGTCTATGGAGGAAGAAAATAATGATATGCATGAATCTATAGATAATTATGATCCCGATGATTTGATTGAAATATCCCTTGATGAACATGATGCTTGCTATTCTTGTGGCCATGATGCCGATATTTATAAAGATGAATTTGCTATAGTTCCATATGTTAAACATGAGATCGTTGCTATTGCACCCATACTTGATGGTTCCTTCGATGAAAAGCATGATCGCAATGATGTTATAATAAATTCTCTTGATGTCCATTGTGCTAATAATATGCAAAGCCCTAAGCTTGGGGATGCTAGTTTTGCTATGTCTACTACTTGTTGCAATGATCAGGATTGGGGTGATTCTTTTTATGATTTTGAAAATTTATTTAAGCCCCATGATGAATATGAGATTGATAATAGTGTTTGCAATAATATGGAAAGTGGGTTTGGAAGAGTGTCAACTTTAGATCCCACGTATTTGGAGAATGTTCAACCTTATGAAGTTTTTGATAAAAGTGGGTTAGGAGAGGTCATGACTTTAGTTAATGTTAATCCCACTATTTTGGAAGAGTGTCAACTTTCCATGCATGTGGATCGTGTTGAAACTATTTTATGTGATAGCTATTTTGTTGAATTTTCTTATGATCCCACATGTAATTATTATGAGAGAGGAAAATATGATTGCAGAAATTTTCATGTTACTAAATTACCTTTCGTTATGTTGAGATTGCTTTTGTTTCTTTCCGCTTCCTTGCATATGCTAGTTTTTGCTTGCTATGATAATTTGTTTGCCTATAAGATGCCTATGCATAGAAAGTATGTTAGACTTAGATATGTTTGTCACGTGTTTCATGATGCTCTCTTTGTGCTTCAATTCTTAAATTTCTTGTGAGCATCATCGAAATCTCAATGCCTAGCTAAAAAGGGCGTTAAACGATAGCGCTTATTGGGAGGCAACCCAATTTTATTTTAGTTTTTTGCTTTTTGCTCCTGTTTAGGAATAAATATTTGATCTAGCCTCTGGTTAGATTTGTTTTTATGTTTTAATTAGTATTCGTGCCAAGTAAAACCTATAGGATCTTCTTGGATAATAGTTATTTGATCTTGCTGAAAAAGTCAGAAACTTTCTGTTCACGAAAACAATTGTTTAAAATCACCAGAACGTGATAAAATACTGATTCAAATTGCAGTAGATCAATAAACAAATTATTTAGGATTTCTTATTTTATCAGAATTTTCGGAGTTACAGAAGTTTGCGTTAGATACAGATTACTACAGACTGTTCTGTTTTTCACAGATTCTGTTTTTCGTGTGTTGTTTGCTTATTTTGATGAATCTATGGTTAGTAAAAGAGTTTATAAACCATAGAGAAGTTGGAATACAGTGGGTTTAACACCAATATAAATAAAGAATGAGTTCAATACAATACCTTAAAGTGGTGGTTTGTTTTATTTCGCTAACGGAGCTCATGAGATTTTCTGTTGAGTTTTGTGTTGTGAAGTTTTCAAGTTTTGGGTAAAGATTTGATGGATTATGGAAGAAGGATTGGCAAGAGATGGGGATGCCCAAGGCACCCCAAGGTAAAATTCAAGGACAAACAAAAGCCTAAGCTTGGGGATGCCCCAGAAGGCATCCCCTCTTTCGTCTTCGTCTATCGGTAACTTTACTTGAGACTATATTTTTATTCACCACATGATATGTGTTTTGCTTGGAGCGTCTTGTATGATTTGAGTCTTTGCTTTTTAGTTTACCACAATCATCCTTGCTGATTACACTTTTGAGAGAGACACACATGATTCGGAATTTATTAGAATATTCTATGTGCTTCACTTATATCTTTTGAGCTATATAGTTTTTGCTCTAGTGCTTCACTTATATCTTTTAGAGCACGGTGGTGGTTTTATTTTATAGAAATTATTGATCTCTCATGCTTCACTTATATTATTTTGAGAGTCTTAAACAGCATGGTAATTTGCTTTAATTGTAAAATTAGTCCTAATATGATAGGCATCCAAGATGAGATAATTGTTTTGAGATATAAAGGTGGTAATATTAGAGTTGTGCTAGTTGAGTAATTGTGAAATTGAGAAATACTTGTGTTAAGGTTGGCAAGTCCCGTAGCATGCACGTATAGTAAAAGTTGTGTGACAAATTTGACGCATAAGATGTTCTTTTATTGCTTTCCTTATGAGTGGCGGTCGGGGACGAGCGATGGTCTTTTCCTACCAATCTATCCCTCTAGGGGCATGCATAGTAGTACTTTGCTTCGAGAGCTAATAAACTTTTGCAATAAGTATATGGGTTCTTTATGACTAATGTGAGTCCATGGATTATACGCACTGTCACCCTTCCACACTTTTCTAGCCTCTACGGTACCGTGCATTGCCCTTTCTCACCTTGAGAGTTGGTGCAAACTTCGCCGGTGCATCCAAACCCCGTGATATGATACGCTCTATCACACATAAACCTCCTTATATCTTCCTCAAAACAGCCACCATACCTACCTATCATGGCATTTCCATAGCCATTCCGAGGCAACTTTCCACCATTCCGTTTATTATGACACGCTCCATCATTGTCATAATGCTTTGCATGATCATGTAGTTGACATTGTATTTGTGGAAAAGCCACCATTCATAATTTTTATACATGTCACTATTGATTCATTGCATATCCCGGTACACCGCCGGAGGCATACACATAGAGTCATGTTTTGTTCTAAGTATTGAGTTGTAATTCTTGAGTTGTAAGTAAATAAAAGTGTGATGATCATCATTATTAGAGCATTGTCCCATGTGAGGAAAGGATGATGGAGACTATGATTCCCCCATAAGTCGGGATGAGACTCCGGACGAAAAAAGAAAGAAAGAAAAGAGGCCAAAAGAAAAAAAGAGAGAAGGCCCAAATAAAAAAATGAATGATGAGATAAAAAGAGAGAAGGGACAATGTTACTATCCTTTTTCCACATTGTGCTTCAAAGTAGCACCATGATCTTCATGATAGAGAGTCTCCTATGTTGTCACTTTCATATACTAGTGGGAATTTTTCATTATAGAACTTGGCTTGTATATTCCAATGATGGGCTTCCTCAAAATACCCTAGGTCTTCATGAGCAAGCAAGTTGGATGCACACCCACTTAGTTTCTTTTGTTGAGCTTTCATATATTTATAGCTCTAGTGCATCCGTTGCATGGCAATCCCTACTCCTCGCATTGACATCAATTGATGGGCATCTCCATAGTCCATTGATTAGTCGCGTCAATGTGAGACCTTCTACCTTTTTTGTCTTCTCACATAACCCCCATCATTATACTTTATTCCACCCATAGTGCTATATCCATGGCTTACACTCATGTATTGCGTAAGGGTTGAAAAGGCTGAAGCGCGTTAAAAAGTATGAACCAATTGCTCGGCTTGTCATCGGGGTTATGCATGATGAGAATGTTTTGTGTGACGAATTTGAAGCATAGCCTAACTATATTATTTTGTAGGGATAAGCTTTCTTTGGCTATGTTATTTTGATAAGACATAATTGCTTTGTTAGCACGCTTGAAGTATTATTGCTTTTATGTCAACACTAAACTTTTATCTTGAATCTTTCGGATCTGAATATTCATGCCACAATAAAGAGAATTACATTGAAAATTATGCTAAGTAGCATTCCACATCAAAAATTATGTTTTATCATTTACCTACTCGAGGACGAGCAGGAATTAATCTTGGGGATGCTTGATACGTCTCCAACGTATCTATAATTTTTGATTGTTCCATGCTATTATATATTCTGTTTTGGATGTTTAATGGGCTTTATTATACAATTTTATATTATTTTTGGGACTAACCTATTAACCGGAGGCCCAGCCCAAATTGCTGTTTTTTTGCCTATTTCAGTGTTTCGAAGGAAAGGAATATCAAACGGAGTCCAAACGGAATGAAACCTTCGGGAACGTGATTTTTGGAACAAACGTGATCCAGAGGACTTGGAGTGGACGTCAAGCAATCAACGAGGAGGCCACGAGGCAGGGAGGCGTGCCTGCCCCCTGGGCGCGCCCCCACCCTCGTGGGCCCCTCATAGCTCTCCTGACTGACCTCTTTCGCTTATATATACTCATATACCCTGGAAACATCAGATACGGAGCCAAAACCCTAATTCCACCGCCGCAACTCTCTATACCCGTGAGATCCCATCTTGGGGCCTTTTCCGGCGCTCCGCCGGAGGGGGCATTGATCATGGAGGGCTTCTACATCAACACCATAGCCTCTCCGATGATGTGTGAGTAGTTTACCTCAGACCTTCGGGTCCATAGTTATTAGCTAGATGGCTTCTTCTCTCTCTTTGGATCTCAATACAAAGTTCTCCTCGTTTCTCTTGGAGATCTATTCGATGTAATCTTCTTTTGCGGTGTGTTTGTCGAGATCCGATGAATTGCGGGTTTATGATCAAGATTATCTATGAACAATATTTGAATCTCCTCTGAATTCTTTTATGTATGATTGGTTATCTTTGCAAGTCTCTTTGAATTATCAGTTTGGTTTGGCCTACTAGATTGATCTTTCTTGCAATGGGAGAAGTGCTTAGCTTTGGGTTCAATCTTGCGGTGCTCGATCCCAGTGACAGTAGGGGAAACGACACGTATTGTATTGTTGCCATCGAGGATAAAAATATGGGGTTTATATCATATTGCATGAGTTTATCCCTCTACATCATGTCATCTTGCTTAAAGCGTTACTCCGTTCTTATGAACTTAATACTCTATATGCAGGCTGGATAGCGGTCGATGTGTGGAGTAATAGTAGTAGATGCAGGCAGGAGTGGATCTACTTGTCACGGACATGATGCCTATATACATGATCATACCTAGATATTCTCATAATTATGCTCAATTCTATCAATTGCTCGACAGTAATTCGTTTACCCACCGTAATACTTATGCTCTTGAGAGAAGCCACTAGTGAAACTTATGGCCCCCGGGTCTATTTTCCATCATATTAATCTTCCGTCAACAAGTTATTTCTGGCGCCGTTATTTTACTTTGCAATCTTTACTTTTTCTCTTTATTATAAAAATACCAAAAAAATTATCTTATCATCTCTATCAGATCTCACTTTTGCAAGTGGCCGTGAAGGGATTGACAACCCTTTTATCGCGTTGGTTGCAAGGTTCTTATTTGTTTGTGTAGGTACGAGGGACTTGAGCGTGGTCTCCTACTGGATTGATACCTTGGTTCTCAAAAACTGAGGGAAATACTTACGCTACTTTACTGCATCACCCTTTCCTCTTCAAGGGAAAACCAACACGGTGCTCAAGAGGTAGCACCGGTAACGAGACTGAACTAGGTATGAAGATACCGACGATCGAATCTCGGGCAAGTAACATACCGATGACAAAGGGAATAGCGTATGTTGTCATTACGATACGACCGATAAATATCTTCGTAGAATATGTGGGAACCAATATGAGCATCCAGGTTCCGCTGTTGGTTATTGACCGGAGAAGTGTCTCGGTCATGTCTACATAGTTCTCGAACCTGTAGGGTCCGCACGCTTAACGTTCGATGACGATTTTGTATTATATGAGTTATGTGATTTGGTGATCGAACGTTGTTCGGAGTCCTGGATGAGATCACAGACATGACGAGGAGTCTCTAAATGGTCGATAGGTAAAGATTCATATCTAGGACGATAGTATTTGGACACCGGAAGTGTTTCGGGGGTACCGGGTACATATCGGGTCACTGGAAGGGGTTTCGGGCAACCCCCAACAAGCTATATTGGCTTAATGGGCCTAGGGAGGGACAGACCAGCCCACAAGGGGCTGGTGCACCCCTCCACCAGGCTGGCCAGCCCTAGGGAAGGCAAGGGAGGAGGGCTAGCCCCTCTTTCCTTCCCCTTCTCAAGGGAGAAAGGAAGGGGGGGGGGGGGCGCCACCTCCTCCTTCCTTCTCCTAGTGCCAAAACAAGGAGGGGGGGAGGGGGCGAATTGGGGTGGCACCCCAAGTAGGATTCGGCCTACCTGGGCGCCCCCCTGGCTGCCTCTTCGCACCTCCAACCTATATATATATATATGTGGGGAGGGGGCGCCTAGAGGACACACAAACATCTGTTAGCCGTGTGCGGCGCCCCCCTTCATAGTTTACGCCTCCGGTCATATTGTTGTAGTGCTTAGGCGAAGCCCTACACGGATCACTTCACCATCACCGTCACCATGCCGTCGTGCTGACGAAACTCTCCCTCGACACTTTGCTGGATCAAGAGTTCGAGGGACGTCATCGAGCTGAACGTGTGCAGAACTCGGAGGTGCCGTACGTTCGGTGCTTGATCGGTCGGAACGAGAAGAAGTTCGACTACATGAATCACATTAACAAACGCTTCCGCTTTCGGTCTACGAGGTACGTGGACACACTCTCCTCCTATCGTTGCTATGCATCTCCTAGATAGATCTTGCGTGAGCGTAGGATTTTTTTTGAAATTGCATGCTACGTTTCCCAACACTTGGATATCCGCAAAGATGCATATCAGCCATAAAGCCGCATCAATCTTGAGTGTTAAGGTGATCCATCATTTTTTTCCTTTGGTGGCTGACGTGGTGGTGCCAAAGGCAGGTGACGGGCGTTGGTGTCAACTTCAGAGGATTTTTCGGTCTTGATTGTATTTTTACTTCTTGGCTGGTGTTCGTTTGTGCAAAGGCTCGCCGTCTTTTCAGTTTTGCTAGGCCGGCGTGTACGTGGCTTGTACTATGATCCTTCTATATCTATACCTAATATTAAAAGGAGGTTTGTCTCTCCAATTTTTCGGTCCTTTGGTCCATTTCGTATGTCAGGGCCACATGCTACCTCTTGAGCACTGCGTTGGTTTTCCCTTGAAGAGGAAAGGGTGATGCAGTAAAGTAGCGTAAGTATTTCCCTCGGTTTTTGAGAACCAAGGTATCAATCCAGTAGGAGACCACGCTCAAGTCCCACGCACCTACACAAACAAATAAGAACCTTGCAACCAACGCGATAAAGGGGTTGTCAATCCCTTCACGGCCACTTGCAAAAGTGAGATCTAATAGAGATGATAAGATAATATTTTTGGTATTTTTATGATAAAGAGTAAAAGCAAAATAAGCGGTGATAGAAATAACTAGTTGACGGGAGATTAATATGATGGAAAATAGACTCGGGGGCCATAGGTTTCACTAGTGGCTTCTCTCAAGAGCATAAATATTACAGTGGGTAAACGAATGACTGTCGAGCAATTGATAGAATTGAGCATAGTTATGAGAATATCTAGGTATGATCATGTATATAGGCATCACGTCCGTAACAAGTAGACCGACTCTTGCCTGCATCTACTACTATTACTCCACACATCGACCGCTATCCAGCATGCATCTAGAGTATTAAGTTCATAAGAACGGAGTAACGCTTTAAGCAAGATGACATGATGTAGAGGGATAAACTCATGCAATATGATATAAACCCCATCTTTTTATCCTCGATGGCAACAATACAATACGTGTCGTTTCCCCTACTGTCAGTGGGATCGAGCACCGCAAGATTGAACCCAAAGCTAAGCACTTCTCCCATTGAAAGAAAGATCAATCTAGTAAGCCAAACCTAACTGATAATTCGAAGAGACTTGCAAAGATAACCAATCATACATAAAAGAATTCAGAGAAGATTCAAATATTGTTCATAGATAGTCTTGATCATAAACCAGCAATTCATCGGATCTCGACAAACACACCGCAAAAGAAGATTACATCGAATAGATCTCCAAGAGAATCAAGGAGAACTTTGTATTGAGATCCAAAGAGAGAGAAGAAGCCATCTAGCTAATAACTATGGACCCGAAGGTCTGAGGTAAACTACTCACCCATCATCGGAGAGGCTGTGTTGATGTAGAAGCCCTCCGTGATCAATGCCCCCTCCGGCGGAACGCCGGAAAAGGCCCCAAGATGGGATCTCACGGGTACAAAGAGTTGCGGCGGTGGAAATAGGGTTTTGGCTCCGTATATGATGTTTACAGGGTATATGAGTATATATAGGCGAAAGAGGTCGGTCAGGGGAGCTACGAGGGGCCCACGAGGGTGGGGGCGCAACTAGGGGGCAGGCGCGCCTCCCTGCCTCATGGCCTCCTCGTTGATTGCTTGACGTCCACTCCAAGTCCTCTGGATCACGTTTGTTCCAAAAATCACGTTCCTGAAGGTTTCATTCCGTTTGGACTCCGTTTGATATCCTTTTCCTTCAAAACACTGAAATAGGCAAAAAAACAACAATTTGGGCTGGGCCTCCGGCTAATAGGTTAGTCCCAAAAATAATATAAAAGTGTATAATAAAGCCCATTAAACATCCAAAACAGAATATATAATAGCATGGAACAATCGAAAATTATAGATACGTTGGAGACGTATCAAGCATCCCCAAGCTTAGTTCCTGCTCGTCCTCGAGTAGGTAAATGATAAAAACTGAATTTTTGATGTGGAATGCTACTTAGCATAATTTTCAATGTAATTCTCTTAATTGTGGCATGAATATTCAGATCCGAAAGATTCAAGATAAAAGTTTAATATTGACATAAAAGTAATAATACTTCAAGCATACTAACTAAGCAATTATGTCTTCTCAAAATAACATGGCAAAAGAAAGTTCATCCCTGCAAAATCATATAGTTTGATCATGCTCCATTTTCGTCACACAAGAATGTTCTCATCATGCACAACCCCGATGACAAGCCAAGCAATTGTTTCATACTTTAGTAATCTCAAACTTTTTCAACTTTCACGCAATATATGAGAGTGAGCCATGGATATAGCACTATGGGTGGAATAGAATATGATGATGGAGGTTATGTGGAGAAGACAAAAAAGGAGAAAGTCTCACATTGACGCGGCTAATCAACGGGCTAGGGAGATGCCCATCAATTGATGTTAATGCAAGGAGTAGGGATTGCCATGCAACGGATGCACTAGAGCTATAAATATATGAAAGCTCAACAAAAGAAACTAAGTGGGTGTGCATCCAACTTGCTTGCTCATGAAGACCTAGGGCATTTGAGGAAGCCCATTGTTGGAATATACAAGCCAAGTTCTATAATGAAAAATTCCCACTAGTATATGAAAGTGACAAAACAAGAGACTCTCTGTCATAAAGATCATGGTGCTATTTTGAAGCACAAGTGTGGAAAAAGGATAGTAGCATTGTACCTTTTTTTGGGCCTTTCCTTTTTTTATTTGGCCTTTCTCTTTTTTTATTTGAGACAATGCTCTATGAATGATGATCATCACACTTCTATTTATTTACAACTCAATGATTACAACTCGATACTAGAACAAAATATGACTCTATATGAATGCCTCCGGCGGTGTACCGGGATGTGCAATGAATCAAGAGTGACATGTATGAAATTATATGCATGGTGGCTTTGCCACAAATACGATGTCAACTACATGATCATGCAAGGCAATATGACAATGATGAAGCGTGTCATGATAAACGGAATGGTGGAAAGTTGCATGGCAATATATCTCGAAATGGCTATGGAAATGCCATAATAGGTAGGTATGGTGGCTGTTTTGAGGAAGATATAAGGAGGTTTATGTGTGATAGAGCGTATCGTATCCCGGGGTTTGGATGCACCGGCGAAGTTTGCACCAACTCTCAAGGTGAGAAAGGGCAATGCACGGTACCGAAGAGGCTAGCAATGATGGAAGGGTGAGAGTGCGTATAATCCATGGACTCAACATTAGTCATAAAGAACTCACATACTTATTGCAAAAATCTACAAGTCATCAAAAACCAAGCACTACACGCATGCTCCTAGGGGGATAGATTGGTAGGAAAAGACCATCGCTCGTCCCTGACCGCCACTCATAAGGAGGACAATCAAAGAACACCTCATGTTTCAAATTTTTTACACAACGTTTACCATACGTGCATGCTACGGGACTTGCAAACTTCAACACAAGTATTTCTCAAATTCACAATTACTCAACTAGCACAACTTTAATATCACTACCTCCATATCTCAAAACAATCATCAAGCATCAAACTTCTCTTAGTATTCAACGCACTTATAAGAAAGTTTTTACTAATCTTGGATGCCTATCATATTAGGACTAATTTCACAATTTAAGAAAATTACCATGCTGTTTTGTAGGACTCTCAAAATAATATAAGTGAAGCATGAGAGATCAATAATTTCTATAAAACAAAACCACCACCGTGCTCTAAAAGATATAAGTGAAGCACTAGAGCAAAAAATATATAGCTCAAAAGTTATAAGTGAAGCACATAGAGTATTCTAATAAATTCCGAATCATGTGTGTCTCTCTCAAAAGTGTATTCAGCGAGGATGATTGTGGTAAACTAAAAAGCAAAGACTGAACTCATACAAGACGCTCCAAGCAAAACACATATCATGTGGTGAATAAAAATATAGCATCAAGTAAAGTTACCAATGGACGAAGACGAAAGAGGGGATGCCTTCCGGGGCATCCCCAAGCTTAGGCTTTTGCCAATCCTTGTTCCATAATCCATCATATCTTTACCCAAAACTTGAAAACTTCACAACACAAAACTCAACAGAAAATCTCGTGAGCTCCGTTAGCGAAAGAAAACAAAACACCAATTCAAGGTACTGTATTGAACTCATTCTTTATTTATATTGGTGTTAAACCCACTGTATTCCAACTTCTCTATGGTTTATAAACTCTTTTACTAACCATAGACTCATCAAAATAAGCAAACAACACACGAAAAACAGAATCTGTCAAAAACAGAACCGTCTGTAGTAATCTGTATCTAACGCAAACTTCTGTAACTCTGAAAATTCTGATAAAATACGAAATCCTAAATAATTTGTTTATTGATCTACTGCAATTGGAATCAGTACTTTATCACGTTCTGGTGATTTTAAACAATTGTTTTCGTGAACAGAAAGTTTCTGACTTTTTCAGCAAGTTCAAATAACTATCATCCAAGAATATCCTATAGGTTTTACTTGGCACAAACACTAATTAAAAAATAAAAACAAATCTAACCAGAGGCTAGATCAAATATTTATTCCTAAACAGGAGCAAAAAGCAAAAAAACTAAAATAAAATTGGATTGCCTCCCAACAAGCGCTTTTCTTTAAAGCCTTTTTAGCTAGGCATTGAGATTTCGATGATGCTCACATAAAAGATAGTAATTGAAACACAAAGAGAGCATCATAAAACATGTGAAAATCACATCTAAGTCTAACATACTTCCTATGCATAGGCATCTTATAGGCAAACAAATTATCAAGGCAAGCAAAAACTAGCATATGCAAGGAAGCGGAAAGAAACAATAGCAATCTCAACATAAAGAGAGGTAATTTAGTAACATGAAAATTTCTACAACCATATTTTCCTCTCTCATAATAATTACATGTAGGATCATAATAAAATTCAACAATATAGCTATCACAAAACATATTCTTGACACGATCCACATGTATGCAAAGTTGACACTCTTCTAAAATAGTGGGATTAACATTAACTAAAGTCATGACCTCTCCAAACCCACTTTTATCAAAAACATCATAAGATTGAACATACTCCAAATATGTGGGATCTAAAGTTGACAGTCTTCCAAACCCACTTTTAATATTATTGCAAACACTATTATCAAACTCATATTCATCATGGGGCTTAAATAAATTTTCAAGATCATAAAAAGAATCACCCCAATCATGATCATTGCAACAAGTAGTAGACATAGCAAAACTAGCATCCCCAAGCTTAGGGTTTTGCATATTATTAGCACAATTGACATCAAGAGAATTTATAGTAAAATCATTGCAATCATGCTTTTCATCAAAGGAATCATCAAGTATGGGTGCAATAGCAACGATCTCATGTTTAACATAAGGAACTATAGCAAATTCATCTTCATAAATATTGGCATCATGGCCACAAGAATAGCAAGCATCATGTTCATCAAGGGATATTTCAATCAAATCTTCGGGATCATAGTTATCTATTGATTCATGCATATCATTATTTTCTTCCTCCATAGACTCATGCAAAATATTAGCCTCTTCTTGGACAGCGGAGGAGTCCTCAATATATGGTTTAACATAGGCATTGGAAGTGTAATTATCATAAAAATATTTAAGTATGGAAAAATTTTCAGATTTGTAAAGAGTAGCATCATACGTTTCAATCAAAGAAGCAATTTCATAAGCACCCTTAAAAGCAACAAATTCTTCAATTTGTTGAACATCATAGTAATTATAAACACCCTTAGCATACGAAGATACGATTCCATTATCACTAAACTCACATTGGTAGGGAAGGTGTTTCTTAAGGTTTTCAGAGCAACAAGTAAAATCATAAATTTCACAAAGATTCCAAGCATAACACATCAATCTGTTTATTTGATCCCATAAGAGTCTCCCTTTTTCAGACAAACGGTGATGAACAAAATGAGCATGCTCATCTAAAGATTTCCCATCAACTAGGCTAGTTGGGGTTTCAGCACGAGCGCATAAGGATCGAAGATGATCCAAGTAGAACACTTTAAGTGGATCCATATCAATAGATTTTTAGCAAGCAAAGATGCAAGCAAATAGAAGGCACATGGTAACACAAGCAAACAAGAAGCAAGCGAAGGAAAAAGAGGGCGAATAAAACAGCAAGGGTGAAGTGGGGAGAGGAAAACGAGAGGCAAATGGCAAATAATGTAATGCGAGGGATAAGAGTTTGTGATGGGTACTTGGTATGTCTTGACTTGTGCGTAGACTCCCCGGCAACGGTGCCAGAAATCCTTCTTGCTACCTCTTGAGCACTGCGTTGGTTTTCCCTTGAAGAGGAAAGGGTGATGTAGTAAAGTAGCGTAAGTATTTCCCTCAATTTTTGAGAACCAAGGTATCAATCCAGTAGGAGACCACGCTCAAGTCCCACGCACCTACACAAACAAATAAGAACCTTGCAACCAACGCGATAAAGGGGTTGGCAATCCCTTCACGGCCACTTGCAAAAGTGAGATCTGATAGAGATGATAAGATAATATTTTTGGTATTTTTATGATAAAGAGTAAAAGCAAAATAAACGGTGATAGAAATAACTAGTTGACGGGAGATTAATATGATGGAAAATAGACCCGGGGCCATAGGTTTCACTAGTGGCTTCTCTCAAGAGCATAAATATTACGGTGGGTAAACGAATTACTGTCGAGCAATTGATAGAATTGAGCATAGTTATGAGAATATCTAGGTATGATCATGTATATAGGCATCACGTCCGTGACAAGTAGACCGACTCCTGCCTACATCTACTACTATTACTCCACACATCGACCGCTATCCAGCATGCATCTAGTATTAAGTTCATAAGAACGGAGTAACGCTTTAAGCAATATGACATGATGTAGAGGGATAAACTCATGCAATATGATATAAACCCCATCCTTTTATTCTCGATGGCAACAATACAATATGTGTCATGATCATACCTAGATATTCTCATAACAATGCTCAATTCTATCAATTGCTCGACAGTAATTCGTTTACCCACCGTAATATTTATGCTCTTGAGAGAAGCCACTAGTGAAACCTATGGCCCCGGGTCTATTTTCCATCATATTAATCTCCCGTCAACTAGTTATTTCTATCACCGTTTATTTTGCTTTTACTCTTTATCATAAAAATACCAAAAATATTATCTTATCATCTCTATCAGATCTCACTTTTGCAAGTGGCCGTGAAGGGATTGACAACCCCTTTATCGCATTGGTTGCAAGGTTCTTATTTGTTTGTGTAGGTGCGTGGGACTTGAGCGTGGTCTCCTACTGGATTGATACCTTGGTTCTCAAAAACTGTGGGAAATACTGACGCTACTTTACTGCATCACCCTTTCCTCTTCAACGGAAAACCAACGCAGTGCTCAAGAGGTAGCAAGAAGGTTTTTTTTTTCAAATATTGTTCATAGATAATCTTGATCATAAACCCATAATTCATCGGATCTCGACAAACACACTGCAAAATAAGATTACATCGAATAGATCTCCAAGAGAATCAAGGAGAACTTTGTATTGAGATCCAAAGAGAGAGAAGAAGCCTTCTAGCTAATAATTATGGACCCGAAGGTCTGAGGTAAACTACTCACACATCATCGGAGAGGCTATGGTGTTGATGTAGAAGCCCTCCGTGATCAATGCCCCCTCCCGCGGAACGCCGGAAAAGGCCCCAAGATGGGATCTCACGGGTACAGAGAGTTGCGGTGGTGGAAATAGGGTTTTGGCTCCGTATATGATGTTTCCAGGGTATATGAGTATATATAGGCGAAAGAGGTCGGTCAAGGGAGCTACGAGGGGCCCACGAGGGTGGGGGGCGTGCCCAGGGGGCAGGCGCGCCTCCCTGCCTCGTGGCCTCCTCGTTGATTGCTTGACGTCCACTCCAAGTCCTCTGGATCACGTTTGTTCCAAAAATCACATTCCCGAAGGTTTCGTTCCGTTTGGACTCCGTTTGATATCCTTTTCCTTCAAAACACTGAAATAGGCAAAAAAACAGCAATTTGGGCTGGGCCTCCGGTTAATAGGTTAGTCCCAAAAATAATATAAAAGTGTATAATAAAGCCCATTAAACATCCAAAATAGAATATATAATAGCATGGAACAATCCAAAATTATAGATACGTTGGAGACGTATCACCATGCTAGGCATGGCCCTGTCTATCTGAGTTGAGCTTTGTTGGCCTACGTTGGGCCTCTTTGCAGGGTTGCGCACAATACCATATTTTTCCTACCATCCCTTTAAGATGATGCACAACAAGCATCCATACATAAAAAAAAGTTAAAGCACACCACATAAACGATTGTTGTACAAGAATTGGACACAAGAGTGTCGTACGTGTAGAGGTTCCCTTTAGGTATATATCCCTTGCCCTAAGCTGCCACCTTACATGGCCACTGGTGCCATCATCATTCCTTACGCACAAGAGATTTGTTGACCGAATGCTCATGCCACCGGGACCGCATCGATGAGAAGAATCTATTCAGACCAAAAAGAGCTCGAATCGTATATTGTGAACGACGAATTTCGACATTTAATCTACGTCGACTGTCGCAAGTCTACTTTGTCGTCAGTGAGAAAATTTTCAATTACTCGCACGCATCAATTCAGCGAGATATCGTCAACTTTATAGACATTGTCTATCGTTCTATTGTTGTCATTGGCCACGTGCACCACGAGGTGTGTCATCCGTGAACATGAACCAGATGTTGCAAACCCAGCATCACCTCAACGCGGTCATGGGAATGATGTTTCAATGCCAACTTTCCGTGTCACTTTGTTAGCCTCATCTTAAGTATTCATGTTAGTGAGCCACAAGTTAATCCGCTCTCTAATGCTCTCTCCCCGTCACGTGACCTGATTGTCGATTGTTGACATTAGCTTGTTCAACTAATTTATGTTCTGCTACCTTCTTTTCCATCGCTCGCCGGTCACTAGCTTGTACGTTAACTAATGAGCATGTGTTGCTGATTGTACCCTAGCGCCTCTTTTATCTTACCCGGTTGTTTAAGAAAGAAAAAACAGGTTCTTTGTCGTAGCTACCATCCGTGAGTTTTTTTGATATAGCTATCATGTTTTAGAAAATATAATTATCATGCTCTTCGATGTAGTCCCTTGCAGATTCCTTTTGATACACTTATCAAAACTTATGAGAGCAACTAACATGTACGAATGCATGCCCAACATATAAACAAATAATACAGATAATCGGTTGTCAATTGATTCATCATCAAACTTATCCAGTTATCCTCAACTCAGTAAACCTGCTTAATAACAATCGGTTTTTACATCATAGCGGAGCATGTCATTTTTCTCTTCCATTACAATGCATAGCCATATGTGCTAGTATGGCATAAATGAGACACGTATCATGCAAAAAATATATATTTGAAAACGAAGGGAGTTGATGACAAGGTCCAATGTTGGGCCATTCTTTTTGTTTTTGTTTTGAGAAGACAAATGTTAGGCCATTCCAGCATCCGATAGACCGATGGGGCCTTGGGCCTCGTTGGGTAGCGGAGAAGTGAGGAGATTGGGTGGGGCCAGAGCACACACCGGCCTCAAGCGAATTTAGCGGCTGAAGACTTGGAGAAGAGGCAGAGCAGCTCCACCCCCTCCCTCCTCTCCCCGCCGCGCCGATCGATCCTCCTCCGCCTGACGTCACGCCTTCGCCTCCTCCCTTCCAGAAGCTTCCACGCGCCATTGCGCCCCACCCCCACCCCCCACCCCTCCAGAAGGTACGCACCCTCCGTTCCGCACATCGCAACGAGCGCTCGTGGTCGTGGAATCTAGAGAATCCGAGCAAACTTTTGTTAGATTTCGTAGGTTTCAGTGCCTCACGGGAATGGGTTCCTTGTGCATCGCATCGCATCGCATCGCATTGCATCGCATTGTTACGCCGTATACAGCATTATTATCGCCTCGCCTTGAAGACACATAATACTACAAATATTAGTGTATCCCTTTTCAGTTCTGCCCCAAACTAGCGGAGTCCACCCGTGCAGTTGCGCGGCCAGATTCTACTAGGTTTTAATTTCTTGCTCTATCAGATGGTACTTTTGATGACTGCAGAATTAGTTGTATTTCTTGCCCTACGTCATAGCTCTCGTATATATATATGTTGTTTGGAAACCAATCAGGAGATTTGATTGCTTACTGATTAGCAGAAGGAAGAAGGAGCATACACAATTTTTTACACCTAATTTTGATGCATGCTTTGTATGCTACTATGCAAGTGCGCATACCAGCGCTTTTAGAGAACATGCAAAAGCTTTGCATTTCAGGTGGCCATCTTTATGAATGATCTTACTTTACCAAACTGCTTAAATGCTTCATATTTTGCCAGTTGATATTCCATTTGCTGTTGGATTGGTTATACAATGGACCTGAACAGATAAAAAGGCTAACAATCTAACATGCAATTAGCTCCTTGTATGTAAAGAATCTGCATTATATACAATCCGTACTGGATTTTCAGTTTTTGTTTACAGCATGAAATTATATTTTTCAGGGTTCTCTCTTCAAGGCATCTTTAATCTGTAGCCTTCCTCCCATAAGCTAGTATATAGCTGTCAGGTCGCCCTTGAACAAGTATGAATCCTTATTTTGTTGGCCTTCTTGTGCCCATCGCGGTCTCTCTTCTGCTCCAGAAAAGGAGAAAGGTTGAAAAGAAGAGGGGTGTGCCAGTTGATGTTGGTGGAGAGCCTGGCTATGCGATCCGCAACCATCGGTTTGAACGCCCTGTTGAAACACACTGGGAAGGGGTCAACACACTTGCTGAGCTGTTTGAGCATGCTTGCAAAGAGTATCTCTACATGCCCCTCCTTGGCACTAGGAAGCTCATTTCAAGGGAAATAGAATCATCACCTGATGGGAGGTCCTTTGAGAAGCTTCATCTGGGGGAGTACGAGTGGAAATGTTACGCTGAGGCCTTCAAGAGTGTTTGCAACTTTTCTTCAGGATTGGTCAATTTAGGTCGCCAGGACAATGAGAGTGTTGCTATTTTTGCCGAGACACAGGCTGAGTGGCAGATTGCACTGCAGGTAATCCTTTTTTTTTTCCTGCAAGCAATAGATAGATCAATCCATGCGTTTTGGTCTCTTCATGCGGTACTACATGAGGTTCTTACTTTTGGTTACGTAAATTGTGGTCACTGGTCCACTTTATATCATGAACACATCTGTGTGCAAAAAAATCATAAATTAGTCAGGGTTTCTGCATAGCAAAGTGAATTATACACTGACTGCGAATTCGAAATGAATTCTCGAGGCATCTTTTCCTCTCTAGCTACGCAGTGAGTCCAAGTGCTGCTCACTGCCAAAATTTCTCTATAAGCAGTATCAACTACAAAAAGGATATCCTGTCACCACATGTTCTTTGCTTTTGCATTCTCATGTAAGGTGAGGACCGAAATTTCATAGATATCAATGGCTAGCCCAATGTTTCATTATTATTATGCATGGATAGAAATTTCATATTTATCAATGGCTAGCCCAATGTTTCATTATTATGATGCATGACTGGATGACAATAGTAGTTGTGGTGGCAGATTTCATGTGATGCATGGAGACTTGGGATACAGGTCGTACACCAATTTTATTTAAAAGAGAGAGTATATACACCAAATGATAATAAATATATTCCTAGTACTATCTCTGTTTCACTATAACTGTTCCCAAGCCAGCATGCGTACAGACCAACGACATTTTAATTTTGAGAAAATAATAATGAGAAATGTCCATGCTCAACCCTTTTAAATGATATTCTAGGACACTTTAACCTCTCCAGTAATACAAGTAGGTATAGAGAGTTTTTTTTATATGTACTTTTAAGTTATTGGTTGGATCGTGTTACTTAACTTCTATACCAATTCAAAGTTGGTTCCTCTGCACAAACATTCATTCTGGTAGCTATTCATTGTATGTTGAACTCTGGTCATTGTACTCAATTTCGAAGTTACTATTTTTGTATTTGCAAGGCATGCTTCAGACAAAACATAACAGTTGTCACCATCTATTCCTCGTTGGGGGAGGAAGCACTATGCCACTCACTAAATGAGGTTAGTACTGTCACTTTGTGTTCAGTATGTTGTACAATTACTCCTAGTTAAGTTTTTCTTCCTTCATGTTTATATAGACAGCAATTATAGAGTATAGACCTCTTGTAGCATTTTCGCTGTAGATAAGCAACAAATACTTTTCAGCGATTGCTAGCACACCCCAAGATTATTGCTGCATGTAATTAACTCTTTGTTTGATTTACATTTATTTATTTCCCCTCTTTTGCTCTACAGACTGAGGTCACTACTGTAATATGTGGTCGGAAGGAATTAAAGAAGTTGATTGATATAGGTTGGCAACTTGACACTGTCAAGCGTGTGATCTACATCAATGAGGAAGGCATCTCGGCTGAAGTTTCTATAGCTCAAAACAGCACTAGCTGGTCAGTTAAGTCATTTGAGGAAGTAGGTAAATTGGGAGCTGAAGCACCTGTTGATGCAAACATGCCTCTCCCATCTGATGTTGCGGTGATAATGTACACAAGTGGTAGCACTGGATTGCCCAAGGTTTGACTTTGGTTGTTCATTATTCTGCAAATATGTTTTTGTTTGCATGACTCAAAAGGCCCTTTCTATTCTTGTTTAACCATATCTTCAGCTATGAACTACTCCCTCCGTTCACAAATATAAGATATTCACTTATTTCTGATTCGGATGTATATAGACACATTTTAGTGTGTTTGTTCACTCATTTCAGTCCGTATGTAGTCCATATTGAAATATCTAAAACATCTTATATTTGTGAATGGAGGGAGTAATATATACCTCATATGGTGTTGTAGGGAGTTATGATGACCCACCGCAATGTCCTGGCTACACTTTCAGCAGTTATGACCATTGTGCCTGAACTTGGCAAAAAGGATATATACATGGCCTACCTCCCACTGGCGCACATTCTTGAGTTGGCAGCTGAGGTAACTGTTGGATATCATTTCAATATATTAATATTTGTGTTCATTATTTAATTCTCTGTCTGCAAATATTATGATTTATAGACACTTATGGCTGCTGTTGGAGCCTCCATTGGATATGGATCAGCTTTGACCCTGACTGATACATCAAGCAAAATAAAGAAGGGGACCCTAGGCGATGCTTCTGCACTGAGGCCGACACTGATGACTGCTGTACCTGCTATACTTGATCGTGTCCGTGATGGTGTAAGAAAAAAGGTATTTCCCACTACGCTATTTGGATCTTGTACTCTCATTTGTTTACTGACTGCTAGCCTTTACACCGAGATGGTTTTAGGTGGATGCAAAGGGTGGTGTAGCGAAGAAATTATTTGACATTGGATATAGCCGCCGACTTGCTGCTATCAATGGAAGTTGGCTTGGTGCATGGGGAGTAGAGAAACTGTTGTGGGACAGGCTTGTCTTCACGAAGGTGCGTGCAATATTGGGAGGAAATATTCGCTTTGTACTCTCAGGTGGAGCACCTCTGTCCGGAGACACTCAGAGATTTATCAACATATGCCTTGGGTAAGATTATGTATCCATCATTCATGCTGTTACTGGAAACTTTCCAACTACCCTAGTTACAATGGCAATATGGCAATACTGTATGTTTGTTTCAGCATGTTTAAGTCCCGTACTTTGATAGGCTTATGCAATTTCAGGGCTCCAATAGGCCAAGGGTATGGTCTGACTGAAACTTGTGCTGGAGGAACGTTTTCTGAGTATGATGATACATCTGTTGGCCGTGTTGGTGCTCCACTACCTTGTTCATACATTAAGGTTAGATAACAATGTTGCCTGATTTTTTCAGCATTTGAGCTGGACCCAGTTTTGACATCAAAGCTGTTCTTCCCACTTCTACAACTTACTCCCTCCGCTCCTAAATATAAGTCTTTTTAGAGATTCCAATATGGACTACATACGGAGCAAAATGAGTGAATCAACACTCTAAAGTATGTCTATATACATCCGTATGTAGTTTGTATTGAAATCTCTAAAAAGACTTATATTTAGGATCGGAGGGAGTATATGATTACTATTTCCAAATTTTGACATCTGACAAGGCTAGTGTATCCAAATTTTGATATCTGACAAGGCCAATGTATCCAATTTTTGATATCTGGCAAGGCCAATGTATCCAAATTTTGATATCTGACAAGGCCAATGTATCCAAATTTTGATACTGACAAGTCCAATGTATTGAAGATATTTCTTAATGAGAGGAATTAAGTTGTTAATTTTCTTCTTTGTTATACCATAGTTTATGCTTTGGCATTTCTTCCTTGACCTGTTACTTAATGGGATATCTGACCTATTACCACAATTCTTGACACAATGTCAACTGTACCTTTCAGTTGATTGACTGGGCTGAAGGGGGATACTTAACAACGGATTCACCAATGCCTCGGGGGGAGATAGTCATCGGAGGTCCCAATGTAACTAAAGGCTATTTCAAGAATGAAGCTAAAACAAGTGAAGTCTATAAGGTATGTTGTCCATTTGTTACTGATCTGTTCACACACCAAATCATACATCATCACTAATGAGTAATGACCTCTATTTCACAATAATAATTGATCTAACACACGCCTCATATATCTTGTGTAGGATGATGAAAGAGGTCTACGATGGTTCTATTCTGGAGACATAGGGCGTTTCCATCCAGATGGCTGCCTTGAAATCATTGACCGCAAGAAAGATATCGTGAAGCTTCAACATGGTGAATACGTATCTCTTGGGAAGGTAAGAAATATTCTTGCTCTGGTGAGATAAGTTTCTGGTAGCACTTATATTAACTGATTGGATGACACAGGTGGAAGCTGCGTTGGCTATGAGCCCATATGTTGAGAACATCATGATCCATGCCGATCCTTTTCACAGTTACTGTGTTGCACTTGTGGTAGCAGCACAGAATGAACTTGAAAGGTGGGCATTGCAGCAAGGACTTGCATACACCGATTTTGCTGATTTGTGCCAGAAGCAAGAGGCTGTTGTAGAAGTGCTTGAATCTTTAACAAAGGTTTGTTTCTGTGTTGACCTCAGTCAACTTTCGGGTTTCCATTACACATAGATCATACTTGACTCGGTATTTCTCCCAGTGTATGTATTTAAATGCAAACTAGCAATCATACATATTTACCATCCATGACTATCTTAGCATTGTTTCTAAGTTCATCTTATTAGTCTTTGAAAGAAAAGAAGAGAAACAAGAGTATATGTATTTTGAGGGTATAGTACATGACTTTATGTGCAGTTTGCTTTCATCGAGCATGTGTTTTCAGAAGCACTTAGATCTTTACTATTGTAAAGAGTAGTGAAGGCATTTGTGGTTGCAACTTCCATATAAACATTGACCATACATGCACACACTTTTCCATCAAAGATAATTGCATCCTCTAGTCCAAGAGCAAGTTGAGAGTTGCAGTCAGGCAAATCCTGCATCCTGCTGGGACAACAGTTTCCATTACTGACATCCATTTTCTGTACTTCAGGCTGCGAAGCAAGCACGACTGGAGAAGTTCGAGACACCAGCCAAAGTCAAGCTCATACCAGATCCATGGACCCCCGAGTCGGGCCTCGTCACGGCTGCGCTCAAACTCAAGAGGGAGGTGATCAGGAAGACGTTTGAAGACGATCTGGCGCAGTTGTACGCCTGATGGTTCTCTTCTGTGACTGATACCCTGAGATGACATAGGACTGGGCTCTTATGTCGAAACATACTATATTGATATATTTTGATGTCAAGGGTAGATTGGATCATTGAGGGAGTCCTGGAATTTTGGAGTGTCTTGTCTTACACTTAGAAGCAATTTTGTGTTTGTGTAGTTGTACACTTACTACCAATGCATCTATCATAGTTGCACCGAATTTTGATTGCAGTGTAATCTCTGATCGAAAGATAGCTGTTATCATCTTCTAGAACCGGAATCTTTTCTATCTCTTCTACTTATAAAGATTCGAGTTGGCGGTTCACTCTGTTCTTCCTGTGTGTCTATTCTTGAAGTACATTGTTCTTTTTGTCTTAGAACTCTTGTATTTTAAGAGCAGTGGTGTCGAGGAAAAAGGACTGAAGTTCTTATGTTCTCAGCGACTTAGAGGCGTCAAGTACACATTACAAACCTAAGGTGAGATATTATCGGTATCCCCGTGATCAACTCTTTGATCACTATATTGGTTTTGTTCTCTTTACTTGTATCCGTATTTCGGTATCAATGTGATCTCAATCACATGTATCTTGCAGACGATAATGATAATGTAATACCGAGTGGGCCCAGAGAGTATCTCTCTATCATCAGAGGAGTAAATCTCAATCTTGAATGTGATGTTTGGCAACCCCAAAGTAACCACTCGGCATGTCAGTCATACCATATTCTAATGGTCTAAGGATGTATCAGTTTAATGAAAATACTGACAACGTGATAACGATGTGATTTCTTAGTAATTCATAAGTTGGGTTTATCCAACATCATTATTCAGATAACAATGTGTTCTCATTATTGATACTATAACAACGCTCATGATCAGGAAAACAAGATCATCATCAATACATGAGCTGGTCTTGAGGCAAGGGCTTGGCTGCCTTCAACAAGGCACAATGGCGCGTCCCCCGGCCGGGAGATGAAGGAGCTCGGGGAGCACGACCGTTGTGGCTGTTGCCTCCGGTCGATAGAAGATTTGGGACCAAATCCGGCTCTTCGGAGCCGGTGGCTGCTGCGACTGAAAGGATCGAGATGGACCTAGAGGAGGGGTGAATAGGTACAATTACAAATTTTAATAATTACTTAGCAATTTTAGGCACTAATGCGGAATATGAAGGTGAGCCTAACAATTGCAAGTGTAGTACTAAGTGCTAAGCAAGATAAGCAAATACCACAAGTATGTAAGTAAGCAAGCACAATATGATATAAGAAAGGGCTAAGAGACAATTAACCACAAGTAGAGAGTTAGGGTTAGGAATAACCGCAACTCCGGGAGACGAGGATGTATGCCGATGTTCACTTCCTTGGAGGGAAGCTACGTCACCGTTAGAGAGGTGGATGTTACCACGAAGGCACACCAACACCACGAAGGCTCACCCTATTCTTCCTTTGAGACAACACCACGGAGGCGTTTCTCAACCACTAGTGGTAGACCTTGGGGTGGTCTCCAAACCCTCACAAACTTTCCGGGGGTAATCACAATGGTTGATTCCTCACCGAATGACTCCTATCGCCTAGGAGTCTCCAACCTCCAAGAGTAACAAGATCCAAAGGGAAAAACTCAAGACTTGCTCAAACCACGATTTGCTTTGGTCACAAGAAGGAGAGGGAGAAGATCTTTCTTTTGATTGGAACAACTCTTCGAAACTCTCAAGAATCAAGCCGGGATCTAGGTTTTAGTGTATGAGCAAGAGAAGGGATGCACTGGTGTTCTTGAGGCGTGTTTGTGTGAAGTCTTCAACCTTATCTCGAAGAGGTAAGGGACTATTTATACCATGTCCAGAATTGAGCCGTTTGGACAGAAGTTGACCAGCCCGGATGATCTGGTACACCACCCGGATGATCTGGACATTGTCCGGATTAATCGGGCTGAAGGCCCGGATGCAGATGGTAGCAGCAGAGCTGCGAGCAGCCCGGACAGACTGGAGGCCACCCCGGACGATCCAGACATATCCCGGATGATCCGGATGCCTGGCCGGACGATCCGGCTACAACTATCTGGGTTCTGTAAAAAAGGGGGGAAGATTTCTCGGATGATCCAGAACAGGATCCGGTCGATCCGGGGCACAGCCCGGATGATCCGGAAGAACGTCCGGACGATCCGGCTTCAGCCACACCGTTCTGTGATGAAAACCGCACATTATCCGGATGATCCGGAGCAAGGTCCGGCTGATCCGGGTTTAGCCCGGATGATTTGGGGAGGCGTCCGGATGATCCGGCTAGGAGAAGTGGTAGGTTTTGGCTAAGGGGTTTTGCTAGGGATTTTGGTCTTTTGTGAAAAATTGTTTGTGAGACAAAATGTGAGCAAGTCTTGAACCTACACCTCGGATCCCCTCTTAATAGTGCGGGATTCCTATTACTCAAGAAATATAAAAGAGCACAATGCTTCATCTTTGTTTGCTCCTTTCCTCATTGATAATTTGCTTGAGTAAAATCTCATATGATGTGATCATGATGCTCATTAGAAAAAACCAGAGGACTGACGGCCTGTGTATACACTTAGCAAACACGGTTAGTCCCCTATATGTAGATTTGTCATCAATATCAAAAATATTATTTAAGAGCAAGATTGCACTTTCAATCTCCCCTTTTTTGGTAGTTGATGACAAACTACATATAGCACTCAACAAGTGAAATGTGATGCGAATAATTCTAGGAGAGTAGTCCGGTATGTGTTTTAGGAAGAGCCCCCCCTTAATGTATGCATAGGGATGTGTTTTAGGGAGAGCTCCCCCTTAATGTATGCACGGAATAAAGTGATAAAAATACAAAAACATGCACATATGGAGTGGATGCCCTCATTCGGAATATAGTGTTGTAACAGTAGTGTAGGCATACACCATTAAAATCAACATAAGCAATGATCGAATGAAGACAACATACTTAAGCACTTGCATGGTGACATAGACTCATAACTCATAAATTCGTACAAGGTATCATAACACATGACCAAAGTACCATTACAATAATCATAACACATGACCAAAGTACCATAGTACCATTACAATAATAATAATGAGTCCACTTAACTAGAGCTCTAAGCATACCAGACACAGACTCATACTCCTCCTAAGAATTACATCTCCCCCTTGACAGCAAGTACCAAAAAAGGGAAAGACGGCCGAGAAAGTAGGAGGATCACTCAGCATCCTCAGCATCATCATCACCATCACTCAGATCAGCAGGTGCAAGGAAGAACTCGGGAAAATCAGCGGCAGAAGGAAAGTCAACCTCCGGAAGAGGAAGCCGATCAGGAATAGGCTCATCAGGCTCGACAGGACTGCCAGGACGCGCACGGAGGCGAGCCCTAAGAGCATTTGCCTCAGAGATGCGGCGAACCTCCTCGGTAGCAATGTGAGTAGCGGTGTAGCGGCAGGTGTCAAAGATAGCTTTATGGGACTTCCCAATAAAGCGAGCAAGGCGGTCAAACGGCTTGACGAAAGGTTTGGTGTGGCGAGAAGAGCTCTCACCACATGAAGGAGCAGGAGCCTTGCCCCTAGAAGTCTCATCACGCGGAGTCCACATGGAGTGAATGTTGGTCTTGATGATGGGGCAAGTGAAGACAGAGTCAATGACGGTATGAATGAAAGGAGCATGTGGAAAAGTACGAACCTTCAGACAACTAGCCATGCGAATCTCATGCCAAAGAAAATCTGCCATGTCAATGGGACGAGTGGGATTCTTCCGTGAGTAGTACATCAAATCAATGCTGTAGGCACGAACCATCCCACGATCCCATTTCTTGGGAGCAATGGAGTTTAGGATACACTGAAACAGCCACCGGTATTTGAGACGGAAGATACTGATATCATTAAGCTCCTTGCTTTGCTGCACTGTGGATAGCTGAGTGGTGGGCATGGTGAGACAACTACAAGCACTGATGGGCATAGCCTCAAACTTGGGGTTCACCTCATGGATCCGAAAAAGAGAGGCCTCAGATCCAGGCATGCCCAAGGCAGCAGCAAACTCCTCAAAAGAGACAGTGAACTGAGAATGGTGAGTCATCCAAGTGATAGAACGATCCGGATGGAAGAAACACGTGGCATAGAATTGCCGAATGGCAGCCTCAATCCAATCACAGTGAAGAGTCATAGCATGACGCAGCCCCATGCTCTCAATCTTCTCTAACACACCCTCGAACTTGGTTGGATTTTTCTCAATGTAATCCAAGTTCACATAATGCCGAGGAGAGAACCCTAGATGAGAAATGACGGATTGATAGATGTCTTGTTGAACCAAGGTGCGAAACCGAGGATCGGTTGCATTGGCCGGGGCGGCAAATTGGTTGACATCACTCCTTAACGCAGCATACTCAGAGGGGTCCATGGACTGATAGTTGATAGTACGACGGCCATGGCAGGTGGGGTTTGTCATGGACAAGATGAGACCAGCAGGTGCGGCAGACTGCGAGCTTGAGGCAGAACCCGCTTTCTTCTTCTTTGCTTTGGTCGTGGGGCGAACCGGCACGAGCTCTTCCTCATGGAGTTCGTCCTCATAGTCAGGGTCGTCCTGCCCGGCATAGGACGGACGAGCACGACCCGACACTTTCTTGAGTGGACGAGCAGCCTCCTCGGAGTCCGTTGATGCTTGGCGACGTGGTTCTGCGCACACGCATTGGAAAGAAAAAGGGGACCAACTAGATGAACAACTGAACCTAGATGAGTAATAGGGGAAAAAGAGGAGAGAAGCAGATGAGATACCACGAGAGGGGCCCGAGGATGTCGACTTGAAGCTCCGGCCAGTACCACCACGGCCGACCACCATGGCGGAGTTGGGGACAGAGGCCGAGATTGGAGAGGATCCAATCGGCCCTGAGGAAAACGACGCGAGTAGGGAGTAGATCGAGGCGACGGCAGCACGTGAGGGCGAGATCCGCTCAGTTGGCCGGCCGAACTGGCGGGGCGGCCCGACGAGCAGCCACCGGCGGCGGGGGCGAGAGGATGGGGTCGAGGGGAAAAACAGGGGAATAACCCCCTGTGCCCACACGGCCCGATATGTTACCGGGCAGGGCGAAGACCCACCCGGATGTCCGGAAGGAGCCCCGGATGATCCGGACAGGTCCAGATGTCCGGGTATGGGCCCGGATATCCGGGCAGACAGGGGAGCACAGCCCGGACGTCCGGATGGACATCTGGATGATCCGGCCAGCCAGAGTGCTGAGAGCTAGTTCTGATGTTGTGAAGAGTGATGAGGTGATGACGTTTATATGTATATATATATATAAGTAGCTTTAGTCACAACAATATCTCAAACCCATATAAACAACTAAAAAGAGTTGTAGGCTAAGTTACCATGTTTGAGTATACATAACTTGGGAGACCAAAAATTTGAACTTTTGGACCCATGATTATTACTCCATCATTTTAAAGTACTATGAACTCAAAATAAGTGTCATAGTGACTTTGAGAGTTTTGGTTCTATTTATGCATTATGTAGGGTGAGAGTACTCATGAATTGAGTGTCTCCCCCTAAGAATATGCCTACATCAAGACAAAACATTATGAAAATGGATGCATGGGTACTAGATTTCACATAATGTTGTCAAGCTCCAAGATACCAAGTTCACGCCTAAGTCGACAAAACCTTGCTTCATCCAATGGTTTGGTGAAAATATCTGCAAGTTGCAAATCTGTACCAACATGATCGATGTGAATATCACCCTTTTCCACATGATCTCTCAAGAAGTGATACCTAATATCAATGTGCTTGGTGCGGAGATGATCCTTGGGGTTCTCAGCAATATTGATGGCACTTTCATTATCACATAGGAGAGGCACATGTCTGTAAGTGATACCATAGTCCTTCAAGATTTGTCTCATCCATAGTAATTGAGTTGCACAACTTCCGGCTACAATGTATTCAGCTTCTGCGGTAGAGAGGGCAATACAATTTTGTTTCTTCGACGACCAACTTACCAAGGAGCGACCAAGAAATTGACATGCACCGGAGGTGGACTTATGATCCACTTTGTCTCCAGCCCAATCCGCATCCGTGTACCCAATGATATCAAACTTAGCATCCTTGGGGTACCATAGACCCAACTTTGGGGTGTGAACAAGGTATCTAAGAATATGCTTAACCGCCTTATGATGACTTTCCCTAGGGGAAGCTTGAAATCTAGCACACATGCATACACTAAACATGATATCTGGTCTAGATGCACAAAGATAAAGCAATGAACCAATCATAGAGCGGTATTTAGATGGGTCGAAAGGGATACCGTTGGTGTCTTCAGTGAGTACAATTTTGGTTGGCATGGGTGTCTTACATGGACTAGCATCAGTCATGCCGAACTTCTCTAGGATATCCTTGAGGTATTTTGCTTGAGACAAGAATATTCCTTCTTGAAATTGTTGAATTTGAAATCCAAGAAAGAACTTCAAATCCGTATTGAGTGACATTTCAAAATTCTTGGTCATGGAGTCCGCAAACTTCTTGCACAAATGAATATTAGGAGAACCAAAAATTATATCATCTACATAGATTTGGCATAAGATCAAATCACCCTTGTCCCTCTTAGTAAAAAGAGTGGGATCGATCACCCCTCTCACAAAGCCATCATCGAGTAAAAACTTCTTAAGATGATCATACCAAGCATGAGGTGCTTGTTTGAGGCCATACAGAGCCTTATGAAGTTTATACACATAGTCTTTGTGATCGGGATCAACGAACCCAGGTGGTTGTGACACATATACTTCTTCTTGTAGAGGACCGTTAAGGAAAGCACTCTTTACATCCATTTGATGCAATGTAAATCCATTGAAAGCAGCATAAGCAAGTAAGATGCGAATGGATTCAAGACGGGCAACGGGGGCAAAGGTCTCACCAAAGTACAAACCTTCAACTTGTGAGTACCCTTGTGCCACTAACCTTGCCTTGTTGCGGATGATTATACCATTTTCATCTTGCTTGTTCTTGAAAATCCATTTTGTTCCAATGACATTGTGTTCCGTAGTTGGCCTCTTGACTAATGACCACACTTGGTTGCGTTCAAAACTGTTCAACTCTTCTTGCATAGCAACGAGCCAATCGTTGTCCATCAATGCATCTTGTACCTTGAGAGGTTCAACACTAGACACAAATGATAAGTGAGCACAAAAGTTAGTCAACTGTTTACGAGTGACTCTACCTTCCGATATGCCGGTGAGAATTTTGTCAACATCAACACGACCGGCCACTCGAGGCATGATGGAGGTTAGAGTTTCTCGAGGTTCAACTTCATGTCCATCATCCACGTCCTCAACATATGGATCATTAATGTGTGGAGGAAGATCTTCTTGTTCATATTGCATTTGTTGAGGTTCATCATCAATGATTGGACTTTCTTGTTCTTGCCCTTGATGATGATCTTGTTCTTGAAGATTATCATGAAGAGGAACTTGATCATCTTCTTCTACTTGGGCTAAGGGCATCGGTTGAGCAATAGGAACAGGTGATGGTATGGGTGTTGAAGTAGTTTGATGATGTGTGAAGCTTCCATCTTCTTCTTCATCATCATGAGGTTCTTATTCCATAGGAAGAAGTGCACCAACACCCATGGTCAAAATATCTTGAGAAGAATCTTCTTCACCTGCATCACTTAGATCAACATGCTCCCCACGGGAGCCATTAAATTCATCAAACACCACGTCATAAGTTTCTACAACACATCCATTGGATTTGTTGTAGACTCTATAGGCGTGAGAGTTTGATCCATAGCCAACAAATATGCCCTCAATTGTTTTGGATTGAAATTTTCCTAACCGTTCTCTTTTGTTGAGGATGAAATATTTGCACCCAAATACATGAAAGTACTTGACATTTGGCTTGTTCCCAGTTAAAAGCTCATATGGAGTCTTTTCCAATATAGTGTGGAGGAAGAGCCGGTTTGATGCATGGCATGCAGTGTTGACAGCTTCGGCCCAAAAACTATGTGGTGACTTGTATTCATCCAACATGGACCTTGCCATCTCTACAAGTGTACGGTTCTTCCTTTCGGCTACACCATTTTGCTGAGGAGTGTATGGAGCTGAATATTGATGCTCAATCCCTTCACCACTAAGGAATTCTTCCAAGGTATAGTTCTTGAACTCAGAGCCATTGTCACTTCTTATTGCCAAGATTTCTTTGTCAAATTTGCATTGTGCTTGCTTGGCAAAATCAATGAAGGTGATCTTCGTCTCGTCCTTGGACTTGAGGAAAAACACCCATGTATATCTTGAGTAATCATTAACAATGACAAGTCCATACTTTTTTCCACCAAGACTATCCCATGAAGGAGGCCCAAAAAGATCCACATGAAGGAGCTCCAGGGGCCTTGAAGTAGACACAATGTTCTTGGGTGTGTGCTTTGATTGATGTTGCTTCCCGGCTATGCATGCACTACACACACGGTCTTTCTCAAAAGAGACATTGGTTAGTCCAAGGATGTGATTCCCCTTTAAGAGATCTTGAAGATTTCTCATGCCGACATGGGCTAGCCGGCGATGCCATAGCCACCCCTTGTCGGCCTTGGCCATTAGACAAGTTGCATGGAATGTGCTCTCTTTCGAGAAATCAACCGTGTAAAGGTTGCCATCCAACTCTCCAACAAAGGCCACTTCGAGAGTATCTCTCTTAAAGACTTTCACATCCGTTAGTCCAAAGAGTGTATCATAACCAACAGAAGCCAATTGGCGAACAGAAAGCAAATGGTATTTAAGGGATTGGACAAGCATGACATTTGCAAGAGACATGTCATTTGTGATAGCCACCTTGCCCACCCATGTACCTGTCCTTTTGAACCTCCACCAAACATAATGCTCATGAATGGTTGAATAGCTTCCATGAAATCGTAGAGCAATTTGCTATCTCCGGTCATATGATTGGTACATCCACTATCAATCACCCATTTTACTCCACCGGAGAAGGCAACATACACACAATTATGACTTGGTTAGAGGCACCCATTTTGCAATGGGACCTCTTAAGTTAGTCACAAGGGTCTTAGGGACCCAAATAGCATAGAATCGGAATGCATTTCGAGGACCAACAAATTTTGCATAAACTTCTCCATCCTTAGTCTTACGAAGTACATGTTAGGGAACGTAGTAATTTCAAAAATTTCCTACGCAATAGCAAGGAGAGGGGAGAGTGATGTCCACGTACCCTCGTAGACCAAAAGCGGAAGCGTTAGCACAACGCGGTTGATGTAGTCGTACGTCTTCACGATTCGACCGATCAAGTACCGAACACACGACACCTCCGAGTTCATCACACGTTCAGCTCGATGACGTCCCTCGAACTCCGATCCAGCCGTGCTTTGAGGGAGAGTTTCGTCAGCACGACGGCGTGGTGACGATGATGATGTTCTACCGACGCAGGGCTTCACCTAAGCACCGCTATGATATTATCGAGGTGGATTATGGTGGAGGGGGGCACCGCACACGGCTAAGAGATCAATGATCAATTGTTGTGTCTATGGGGTGCCCCCTGCCCCCGTATATAAAGGAGCAAGGGGGGAGGCGGCCGGCCAAGGAGGAGGGCGCGCGGGAGTAGGACTCCTCCTTTCCTTGTTGGAGTAGGAGAGAAGGAAAGAGGGGGAGAGGGAGAAGGAAAAGGGGGCTGCACCCCTTGTCCAATTCGGACCAGAGGGGGGGGTGCGCGCCTCCTTCCTTTTGGCCTCTCTCCTCTATTCCCGTATGGCCCAATAAGGCCCAATACTTCTCCCCGGCAAATTTCCGTAACTCTCCGGTACTCCGATAAATACCCGAATCACTCGGAACCTTTCCGAAGTCCGAATATAGTCGTCCAATATATCGATCTTTACGTCTCGGCCATTTCGAGACTCCTCGTCATGTCCCCGATCTCATCCGAGACTCCGAACTCCTTCGGTACATCAAAACACATAAACTCATAATATTACCGTCATCTAACTTTAAGCGTGCGGACCCTACGGGTTCGAGAACTATGTAGACATGACCGAGACACGTCTCTGGTCAATAACCAATAGCGGAACCTGGATGCTCATATTGGCTCCCACATATTCTACGAAGATCTTTATCGGTCAGACCGCATAACAACATACGTTGTTCCCTTTGTCATCGGTATGTTACTTGCCCGAGATTCGATCGTCGGTATCTCAATACCTAGTTCAATCTCGTTACCGGCAAGTCTCTTTACTCGTTCCGTAATACATCATCCCGCAACTAACTCATTAGTTACAATGCTTGCAAGGCTTATAGTGATGTGCATTACCGAGAGGGCCCAGAGATACCTCTCCGACAATCGGAGTGACAAATCCTAATCTCGAAATACGCCAACCCAACAAGTACCTTCGGAGACACCTGTAGAGCACCTTTATAATCACCCAGTTACGTTGTGACGTTTGGTAGCACACAAAGTGTTCCTCCGGTAAACGGGAGTTGCATAATCTCATAGTCATAGGAACATGTATAAGTCATGAAGAAAGCAATAGCAACATACTAAACGATCAAGTGCTAAGCTAACAGAATGGGTTAAGTCAATCACATCATTCTCCTAATGATGTGATCCCGTTAATCAAATGACAACTCATGTCTATGGCTAGGAAACTCAACCATCTTTGATTAACGAGCTAGTCAAGTAGAGGCATACTAGTGACACTATGTTTGTCTATGTATTCACACATGTATCAAGTTTCCGGTTAATACAATTCTAGCATGAATAATAAACATTTATCATGAAATAAGGAAATAAATAATAACTTTATTATTGCCTCTAGGGCATATTTCCTTCAGTCTCCCACTTGCACTAGAGTCAATAATCTAGTTCACATCGCCATGTGATTTAACACCAATAGTTCACATCACCATGTGATTAACACCCATAGTTCACATCGTCATGTGACAAACACGCAAAGGGTTTACTAGAGTGTGATCATGTTTTGTCCGTGAGAGAAGTTTAGTCAACGGGTCTGCCACATTCAGAGCCGTATGTATTTTGCAAATATTCTATGTCTACAATACTCTGCACGGAGCTACTCTAGCTAATTGCTCCCACTTTCAATATGTATCCAGATTGAGACTTAGAGTCATCTGGATCAGTGTCAAAACTTGCATCGACGTACCCTTTATGACGAACCTTTTGTCACCTCCATAATTGAGAAACATATCCTTATTCCACTAAGGATAATTTTGACCGCTGTCCAGTGATCTACTCCTAGATCACTATTGTACTCCCTTGCAAAACACAATGTAGGGTATACAATAGATCTGGTACACAGCATGGCATACTTTATAGAACCTATGGCTGAGGCATAGGGAATGACTTTCATTCTCTTTCTATCTTCTGCCGTGGTCGGGCTTTGAGTCTTACTCAATTTCACACCTTGTGACATAGGCAAGAACTCTTTCTTTGACTGTTCCATTTTGAACTACTTCAAAATCTTGTCAAGGTATGTACTCATTGAAAAAACTTATCAAGCGTTTTGATCTATCTCTATAGATCTTGATGCTCAATATGTAAGCAGCTTCACCGAGGTCTTTCTTTGAAAAAAAACTCCTTTCAAACACTCCTTTATGCTTTGCAGAATAATTCTACATTATTTCCGATCAACAATATGTCATTCACATATACTTATCAAAAATGTTGTAGTGCTCCCACTCACTTTCTTGTAAATACAGGCTTCACCGCAAGTCTGTATAAAACTATATGCTTTGATCAACTCATCAAAGCGTATATTCCAACTCCGAGATGCTTGCACCAGTCCATAGATGGATCGCTGGAGCTTGCATATTTTGTTAGCACCTTTAGGATTGACAAAACCTTCTGGTTGCATCATATACAACTCTTCTTTAATAAATCCATTAAGGAATGCAGTTTTGTTTATCCATTTGCCAGATTTTATAAAATGCGGCAATTGCTAACATGATTCGGACAGACTTAAGCATAGATACGAGTGAGAAACTCTCATCGTAGTCAACACCTTGAACTTGTCGAAAACCTTTTTGCAACAATTCTAGCTTTGTAGATAGTAACACTACTATCAGCGTCCGTCTTCCTCTTGAAGATCCATTTATTTTCTATGGCTTGCCGATCACCGGGCAAGTCAACCAAAGTCCACACTTTGTTCTCATACATGGATCCCATCTCAGATTTCATGGCCTCAAACCATTTCGCGGAATCTGGGCTCATCATCGCTTCCTCATAGTTCGTAGGTTCGTCATGGTCAAGTAACATGACCTCTAGAATAGGATTACCATACCACTCTGGTGTGGATCTCACTCTGGTTGACCTACGAGGTTCGGTAGTAACTTGATCTGAAGTTACATGATCATCATCATTAGCTTCCTCACTAATTGGTGTAGGAGTCATAGGAACCGGTTTCTGTGATGAACTACTTTCCAATAAGGGAGCAGGTATAGTTACCTCATCAAGTTCTACTTTCCTCCCACTCACTTCTTTCGAGAGAAACTCCTTCTCTAGAAAGGATCCAAATTTAGCAACGAATATCTTGCCTTCGGATATGTGATAGAAGGTGTACCCAACTGTCTCCTTTGGGTATCCTATGAAGACACATTTCTCCGATTTGGGTTTGAGCTTATCAGGATGAAACTTTTTCTTATAAGCATTGCAATCCCAAACTTTAAGAAACGACAACTTTGGTTTCTTGCCAAACCACATTTCATACGGTGTCGTCTCAAACGGATTTAGATGGTGCCCTTTTTTTACGTGAATGCAGCTGTCTCTAATGCATAACCCCAAAACTATAGTGGTAAATCGGTAAGAAACATCATAGATTGCACTATATCCAATAAAGTACGGTTATGACGTTCGGACACACCATTATGCTGTGGTGTTCCAGGTGGCACGAATTTGTGAAACTATTCCACTTTGTTTTAATTGAAGACAAACTCGTAACTCAAATATTTGTCTCCGCGATCAGATCGTAGAAACCTTATTTTCTTGTCACGATGATTTTCCACTTCACTCTGAAATTCTTTGAACTTTTCAAATGTTTCAGACTTATGTTTCATCAAGTAGATATACCCATATCTGCTCAAATCATCTGTGAAGGTCAGAAAATAACGATACCCGCCGCGAGCCTCAACACTCATCCGATCGCATACATCAGTATGTATTATTTCCAATAAGTCAGTTGCTCGCTCCATTGTTCCGGAGAATGGAGTCTTAGTCATTTTGCCCATAACGCATGGTTCGCAAGTATCAAGTGATTCATAATCAAGTGATTCCAAAAGCTCATCAGCATGGAGTTTCTTCATGCGCTTTACACCAATATGACCTGAACGACAGTGCCACAAATAAGTTGCACTATCATTATTAACTTTGCATCTTTTGGTTCAATATTATGAATATGTGTATCACTATGATCGAGATCCAATGAACCATTTTCATTGGGTGTGTAACCATATAAGGTTTTATTCATGTAAACAGAACAACAATTATTCTCTAACTTAAATGAATAACCGTATTGCAATAAACATGATCAAATCATATTCATGCTCAACGCAAACACCAAATAACACTTATTTAGGTTCAACACTAATCCCGTAAGTGTAGGCAGCGTGCGATGATGATCATATCAATCTTGGAACCACTTCCAACACACATCGTCACTTTACCCTTAACTAGTCTCTGTTCATTCTGCAACTCCCGTTTCGAGTTACCACTCTTAGCAACTGAACCAGTATCAAATACCGAGGGGTTGCTACGAACACTAGTAAAATACACATCAATAATCTGTATATCAAATATACCTTTGTTCACTTTGCCATCCTTCTTATCCGCCAAATACTTGGGGCAGTTCCGCTTCCAGTGACCAGTCCCTTTGCAGTAGAAGCACTTAGTCTCAGGCTTAGGTACAGACTTGAGCTTCTTCACTTGAGTAGCAACTTGCTTGCCGTTGTTCTTGAAGTTCCCCTTCTATCCCTTTGCCCTTTTCTTGAAACTAGTGGTCTTGTTAACCATCAACACTTGATGCTCTTCTTGATTTTTACCTTCGTCGATTTCAGCATCGCGAAGAGCTCGGGAATTACTTTCGTCATCCCTTACATACTATAGTTCATCACGAAGTTCTACTAACTTGGTGATGGTGACTAGAGAATTCTGTCAATCACTATTTTATCTGGAAGATTAACTCCCACTTGATTCAAGCGATTGTAGTACCCAGACAATCTGAGCACATGCTCACTGCTTGAGCTATTCTCCTCCATCTTTTAGCTATAGAACTTGTTGGAGACTTCATATCTCTCAACTCGGGTATTTGCTTGAAATATTAACTTCAACTCCTGGAACATCTCATATGGTCCATGACGTTCAAAACGTCTTTGAAGTCCCGATTCTAAGCCGTTAAGCATGGTGCACTAAACTATCAAGTAGTCATCATATTGAGCTAGCCAAACGTTCATAACGTCTGCATCTGCTCCTGCAATACGTCTGTCACCTAGCGGTGCTTCAAGGACATAATTCTTCTGTGCAACAATGAAGATAATCCTCAGATCACGGATCCAATCCGCATCTTTGCTACTAACATCTTTCAACATAATTTTTCTCTAGAAACATATCAAAAATAAACATAGGGAAGCAACAACGCGAGCTATTGATCTACAACATAATTTGCAAAAATACTATCAGGACTAAGTTCATGATAAATTTAAGTTCAATTAATCATATTACTTAAGAACTCCCACTTAGATAGACATCCCTCTAATCCTCTAAGTGATCACGTGATCCATATCAACTAAACCATGTCCGATCATCACGTGAGATGGAGTAGTTTCAATGGTGAACATCACTATGTTGATCATATCTACTATATGATTCACGCTCGACCTTTCGGTCTCCGTGTTCCAAGGCCATATTTGTTATATGCTAGGCTCGTCAAGCTTAACCTGAGTATTCCGCGCGTGCAACTGTTTTGCACCCGTTGTATTTGAACGTAGAGCCTATCACACCCGATCATCACGTGGTGTCTCAGCACGAAGAACTTTCGCAACGGTGCATACTCAGAGAGAACACTTATACTTTGATAATTTAGTGAGGGATCATCTTATAATGCTACCGTCAATCAAAGCAAGATAAGATGCATAAAAGATAAACATCACATGCAATCAATATAAGTGATATGATATGGCCATCATCATCTTGTGCTTGTGATCTCCATCTCCATATGGCTCCTGCCAGTTGCCGATAACTCGGTTACAAAACATGATCATCTCATACAATAAAATTTAGCATCATGTCTTGACCATATCACATCACAACATGTCCTGCAAAAACAAGTTAGACGTCCTCTACTTTGTTGTTGCAAATTTAACGTGGCTGCTACAGGCTTAGCAAGAACCGTTCTTACCTACGCATCAAAACCACAACGATAGTTTGTCAAGTTGGTGCTGTTTTAACCTTCGCAAGGACCGGGCGTAGCCACACTCGGTTCAACTAAAGTTGGAGAAACTGACACCTGCCAGCCACCTGTGTGCAAAGCACGTTGGTAGAACCAGTCTCGCGTAAGCGTACGCGTAATGTCGGTCCGGGCCGCTTCATCCAACAATACCGCCGAACCAAAGTATGACATGCTGGTAAGCAGTATGACTTATATCGCCCACAACTCACTTGTGTTCTACTCGTGCATATAACATCAACGCATAAAACCAGGCTCGGATGCCACTGTTAGGGAACGTAGTAATTTGAAAAATTTCCTACGCACACACAGGATCATGGTGATGCATAGCAACGAGAGGGGAGAGTGATGTCCACGTACCCTCGTAGACCAAAAGCGGAAGCGTTAGCACAACGCGGTTGATGTAGTCGTACGTCTTCACGATTCAACCGATCAAGTACCAAACACACGACTCCTTGTTGGAGTAGGAGAGAAGGAAAGAGGGGGAGAGGGAGAAGGAAAAGGGGGCTGCACCCCTTGTCCAATTCGGACCAGAGGGGGGGTGCGCGCCTCCTTCCTTTTGGCCTCTCTCCTCTATTCCCGTATGGCCCAATAAGGCCCAATACTTCTCCCCGGCGAATTTCCGTAACTCTCCGGTACTTCGATAAATACCCGAATCACTCGGAACCTTTCCGAAGTCCGAATATAGTCGTCCAATATATCGATCTTTACGTCTCAGCCATTTCGAGACTCCTCGTCATGTCCCCGATCTCATCCGGGACTCCGAACTCCTTCGGTACATCAAAACACATAAACTCATAATATTACCGTCATCTAACTTTAAGCGTGCGGACCCTACGGGTTCGAGAACTATGTAGACATGACCGAGACACGTCTCTGGTCAATAACCAATAGCGGAACCTGGATGCTCATATTGGCTCCCACATATTCTACGAAGATCTTTATTGGTCAGACCGCATAACAACATACGTTGTTCCCTTTGTCATCGGTATGTTACTTGCCCGAGATTCGATCGTCAGTATCTCAATACCTAGTTCAATCTCGTTACCGGCAAGTCTCTTTACTCGTTCCGTAATACATCATCCCGCAACTAACTCATTAGTTACAATGCTTGCAAGGCTTACAGTGATGTGCATTACCGAGAGGGCCCAGAGATACCTCTCCGACAATCGGAGTGACAAATCCTAATCTCGAAATACGCCAACCCAACAAGTACCTTCGGAGACACCTGTAGAGCACCTTTATAATCACCCAGTTACGTTGTGACGTTTGGTAGCACACAAAGTGTTCCTCCGGTAAACGGGAGTTGCATAATCTCATAGTCATAGGAACATGTATAAGTCATGAAGAAAGCAATAGCAACATACTAAACGATCAAGTGCTAAGCTAACGGAATGGGTCAAGTCAATCACATCATTCTCCTAATGATGTGATCCCGTTAATCAAATGACAACTCATGTCTATGGCTAGGAAACTCAACCATCTTTGATTAACGAGCTAGTCAAGTAGAGGCATACTAGTGACACTATGTTTGTCTATGTATTCACACATGTATCAAGTTTCCGGTTAATACAATTCTAGCATGAATAATAAACATTTATCATGAAATAAGGAAATAAATAATAACTTTATTATTGCCTCTAGGGCATATTTCCTCAAGAATAGATGCTAGATCACCACTAGAGTTAGTAGTACAAGCATCAACATTGATAATAGGAAAAGAGTAAGCCTTGGCTAGAGTTTCAAGATAAGTAAGTTTGAGCGTCTCAAAACTCTTTCCCTTCTTCCTTAGTCTTGAGGGACACGGATAGAAGCTCACAATCCTTAGAGAGAGAAGCATGAGACTTCACAAGCTTACTTTTATCATTCATCAACTCTTCGCAAGAGTCAATAGCCTTTTTCAAGGAGGCAAGATCTTTAGTATGAACATCAATGTTTGCACCAATTTTGAAGCATAGTTCATCA
Organism: Triticum aestivum; assembly: GCF_018294505.1. Taxonomy (NCBI): domain Eukaryota; kingdom Viridiplantae; phylum Streptophyta; class Magnoliopsida; order Poales; family Poaceae; genus Triticum; species Triticum aestivum. Next base: position 207,182,303 of record NC_057808.1, read on the forward strand.
TTTCGTGCTTCCTCATATTGGACTTTCCGCTCAAGGATTTCACATTTTTCCTTTTCCTCGATGACGAGGGTTTCGAGTTCCTTAATGGTGATGGTGTGCTTACTCACCATCTCCATAAGCATACGAAACATAGTGAGCTTCTTTCCTTTGAGGGAGCACATGAACTTATTAAGTTTAGCAAACATAGGATCATCTAGATCATCATCATCATAGCTATCCTCCGCATCAAGATACTCATCACTAGGAGTAGAAGGAGTGAAAAGAGGAGGATTTGATCATGGGGTTACCTTGACCTTGTCAGGAGAGCTTGGGTCCTCTCCATCTTCTACCACGGCCTTTGCCATTAGGCACTTGTGAGAGTTGCCCTTGTAGTCTTTCATGTAGTTGTAGGTGACCACATCACCACTCTTGTTCACTAACCTCAGAGTGTTTTGAGAGTCTTGAGCAACTCCGGCAAACCACTAACATCATCTGGATCGGATTCTTCTTGAGCAACCATTGCTTTCCCATCTGTCTTCTTGAGCTTGGAGTTCAAAGGATTTGGCAACTTCTTCTTGGGAAAGGTCTTGGGAAACCTTGGTTTATCCTCTCTCTTCTCATAAGGGCACTCGTTGGAGAAGTGGTTGGTTTCTTCACAGTTGTAGCATTTTCTTACTTTCTTCTTTTGAATCTTCCCTTGAATTTTCCCGCGCTAAACTTCTTGACAAAAAGAGCCATGTCTTCATATGAAGGGCCCTCATCGGATTCAATCTCATCACCATCTTCATCATCATCATCATCTTCTTCTTCACTTTGCTCATCTTCACATACATGCTTGGCCTTCAATGCAAGATTGATCTTTGATGTCGGAGTACCATGCATGGCAACATGTTTTGTGGCATTTGCCTTTGACTCTTCAAATAGTTGAAAGGTGGATATGATGTCATCTGTAGTCATTTCCTTGAAGGCATGGTGTTGTCTTATGTCCCACACCATTTGATGGTGATATGGGGCAAGAGCATGAAGCAACTTATCCACAAGGAATCGCTTAGTCATGTTGAATCCATATTGTGTCTTGTCACACTCACACGACTCGATGTCGTGAGAGTCATTTGACGCTCAAGGAGTTGATTGGGAGTTTCACCTTTCTCCATAAAAAAGTTTTGCAATTGCCCCTTGGCAATTTCATATTGAGCACTCCGGAGGGTGGAGGTACCGGTCTTGGATCTTATAATACTTTCCCATAGTTCCTTGGCACTTGTGATGTGTATGAATGGTCTCCTTTGTTTGTCATCCATACCTCTCCTTATACACATGATTGCAGTGTCATTGAGATTCTTGTCATAGATTTCTCTTGGTGTAGGGTTCTTTGGATCAACCACATGATAACCATACTCCATGATCTCCAGCATCTCATCGTTTCCATGTCGAAGATGATCCTGCATAGCAACTCTCCACAAGGCAAAATCGGAAGTGGCACTAAGTAAAGGAGGTTTGCCTTGAGGATTATATCTTGGTTTCTCAACCTGAGGTCTTGCATAAAGCCAAGGAACATTGGAGTGTTCATTGCCAGGAGGTTGTTGACCAAGTGACGGAGCAGGCACAGTTGGCCTCGAAGCGGCACCACCCGGGAGTGGTGCAAGCACCATGGACAACATGGATAATCTCATTTGGACCAAGGCCTCGAGAGAAGCATCATGCTCCTCTTTTTGCTTAGCAAGGGCCCGTTCCAGATCCTCAGACGTAAAGGACTTGACTTCAGAAGAAGCCTCGCCTTTATCCTTCGGATCTGCAACCAGGGGAGTCCCATCCGGGTTCATCTCGCTCTAGGGCGGTTAAGCCACAAGAATAGAGCACGAGGCTTTGATACCAATTGAAAGGATCGAGATGGACCTAGAGGGGGGGGTGAATAGGTACAATTACAAATTTTAATTATTACTTAGCAATTTTAGGCACTAATGCGGAATATGAAGGTGAGCCTAACAATTGCAAGTGTAGTACTAAGTGCTAAGCAAGATAAGCAAGTACCACAAGTATGTAAGTAATCAAGCACAATATGATATAAGAAAGAGCTAAGAGATAATTAACCACAAGTAGAGAGTTAGGGTTAGGAATAACCGCAACTCCGGGAGACGAGGATGTATGCCGATGTTCACTTCCTTGGAGGGAAGCTACGTCACGTTAGAGAGGTGGATGTTACCACGAAGGCACACCAATGCCACGAAGGCTCACCCTATTCTCCCTTTGAGACAACACCACAGAGGCATTTCTCAACCACTAGTGGTAGACCTTGGGGTGGTCTCCAAACCCTCACAAACTTTCCGGGGGTAATCACAATGGTTGATTCCTCACCGAATGACTCCTACCGCCTAGGAGTCTCCAACCTCCAAGAGTAACAAGATCCAAAGGGAAAAACTCAAGACTTGCTCAAACCACAATTTGCTTTGGTCACAAGAAGGAGAGGGAGAAGATCTTTCTTTTGATTGGAACAACCCTTCGAAACTCTCAAGAATCAAGCCGAGATCTAGGTTTTAGTGTATGAGCAAGAGAGGGGATGCACTGGTGTTCTTGAGGCGTGTTTGTGTGAAGTGTTCAACCTTATCTCGAAGAGGTAAGGGACTATTTATACCATGTCCAGAATTGAGCCGTTTGGACAGAAGTTGACCAGCCCAGATGATCTGGGACACCACCCGGATGATCTGGACATTGTCCGGATTAATCTGGCTGAAGGCCCGGATGCAGATGGTAGCAGCAGAGCTGCGAGCAGCCCGGACAGACCGGAGGCCACCCCGGACGATCCGGACATATCCCGGATGATCCAGATGCCTGGCCGGACGATCCGGCTACAACTATCTGGGTTCTGTAAAAAACAAGGGGAAGATTTCCCGGATGATCCAGAACAGGATCTGGACGATCCGGGGCACAGCCCGGATGATCCGGAAGAACGTCCGGACGATCCGGCTTCAGCCACACCGTTCTGTGATGAAAACCGCACATTATTCGGATGATCCGGAGCAAGGTCCGGCTGATCCGGGTTTAGCCCGAATGATCTGGGGAGGCGTCCGGATGATCCGGCTAGGAGAAGTGGTAGGTTTTGGCTAAGGGGTTTTGCTAGGGATTTTGGTCTTTTGTGAAAAATTGTTTGTGAGACAAAATGTGAGCAAGTCTTGAACCTACACCTTGGATCCCCTCTTAATAGTGCGGGATTCCTGTTACTCAAGAAATATAAAAGAGCACAATGCTTCATCTTTGTTTGCTCCTTTCCTCATTGATAATTTGCTTGAGTAAAATCTCATATGATGTGATCATGATGCTCATTAGAAAAAACCAGAGGACTGACGGCCTGTGTATACACTTAGCAAACACGGTTAGTCCCCTATGTGTAGATTTGTCATCAATATCAAAAATATTCTTTAAGAGCAAGATTGCACTTTCATCGACTCACTAACGCCACTGTGCAAGGAGTTCCTTCAACCACAGGTGAGCTGCTCATCCGTGTTTTTTTCAGCCTCCGGCGACGGTAGTTAGTCTTGACGCAGCGGAGCAGAAGAGTCATCAGAAGCAGAGAAGACCAAGGATGTCGTTGCAAAATTTCTTTGTTTGGGGTCTTCTGTGATGTATGTCGAAGCCAGATGTACGGCTTATATCCTTCCTGTATTTTCATATTTGTATGTGTGCTTTCTAGGGTATTTGTAATGTTTTCCGACTCGTATTAACGTATGCCTATGGGCGTATGGTTTAAAAAACATGAGTAGGGATCATATTGATGTTTATGTTTCGACATATGCAATTGAATTTTACTCCAAATCTCTATTCAAGAATCAATGCCATTTAAGCACAAAAATATAAACTTAACTATGAACACGAAAATATAATACATTTTATTGCCTCTAAGGCATATTTACAACACCGGAGCCTTAACCCCCTACAATCTGGAGAGGGGATGGATCCTTGGCCCACCTGGCGGGAGATCCACACTCCTTGGTGGCAGGGAGAACATGCGAGGTGGCCAGTCCCACGGCAGTGACCCACCTAGATCCGGCTAGGGTTTTGAGGACGATGCCTCCAACGAGCAAAAGGCATGGGGACAACAACACAAAGGCCTATGCCGGCGCCAACAAGTTCGCCCCATGCACTTGCACGTCCCTGGACATCGTCCACCACGACAGACTAGATCCATGACGCCCGTTGTTTGGCAGCTTGAGCACAATGGGCCACGGTTGCGAGTCGATGCCATGGACCTCACCGCGGCGAGAGAGCGGCAGGACACCCCTCTAATACGTGTCAAACGTATCGATATTTTTTATACGATTCATGCTATATCACTACCACTATTAAACACTTCGGGCATGGTTTTTATCAATTTTTATTGGGTTGACTTATTAATCAAGTGACCAGTGCCAGTTGCAGTTTTTTGGTGCATATTTTAGGGGGAAATTATTTAATCCTTCGAAAAAAATCCAGAAAAAATAGATCATGAGGTTATGCATCGAGAAGAAACTAGGGGGGCTGAGGCCCACACCTGGAGGTACCCAGGGGCTCTAGGCACGCCCAGCCCCAAGGCGCCGAGAGGGGGGAGGGGTGCATGGAGGCTCCAACAACCTTCTGGAGATCTCCTTACCGCAAGGTGGTCCTGAGAATTTTGGAACTGCCCTAAAAGTTCCAAAATTTTCGGTGTTCTGGATCTCCGGGAACGTTAAAATTGGTGAGGGGACTTAGGTTTCAGCATCCAGAAACAACTCCCCTCAAAAAGTCAAATCTCATCTGAGGGGAGGCTCTCATCCTCCACATCCATGGCTACCAAATACCAGAGGGGAATCCCTTCTCCCACCTAGGGAGGAAGGCCAAGGAAGAAGGAGGGGGTCTATCTCCCTCTCTCTTTCAGTGGTGCGGGAGTGCCACCAGGGGAACCGTCATCACCACCATCGTCTCCATCAACACCTCCATCATTACTGATACGTCCATTTTGCATCATGTTTACCTACTGTTATTTATAATGTTTTTATGCATAATAATGCTTTTTGGAGTAATTCTAATGCCTTTTCTCTCATAATATGCAAGGTACACACAAAGAGGGAGAATTCCGGCAGCTGGAAATCTGGACCTGGAAAAGCTACGTCAGGCCACCTATTCTACACAACTCCAAATAAGTGAAACTTTACGGGGAATTTTTATGGAATATATAAGAAATATTGGAGCCAATAAGTACCAAAGGGGGCCCACCAGGTGGGCACAACCCACCTGGGCGCGCCAGGGCTGCCTGGCGCGCCCTGGTGGGTTGTGCTCCCTTCGGCCCACCTCCGGTGCCCCTCTTCTGGTATATAAGTCATTTTGACCTAGAAAAAAATAAGGGTAGGACTTTCGAGATGGAGTGCCGCCGTCTCGAGGCGGAACTTGGGGAGGAGCATGTTTGCCCTCCGGCGAAGCGATTCCGCCGGGGAACTTCCCTCCCGGAGGGGGAAATCATCGTCATCATCATCACCAACAACTCTCCCATCTTGGGGAGGGCAATCTCCATCAACATCTTCAACAACACCATCTCCTCTCAAACCCTAGTTCATCTCTTGTGTTCAATCTTTGTACCGGAACTATAGATTGGTGCTTGTGGGTGACTAGTAGTGTTGATTACATCTTGTAGTTGATTACTATATGGTTTATTTGGTGGAAGATTATATGTTCAGATCCATTATGCTATTTAATACACCTCTGATCTTGATCATGATTATCATTTGTGAGTAGTTATTTTTGTTCTTGAGGTCACAGGAGAAATCATGTTGCAAGTAATCATATGAATTTGATATGTGTTCGATATTTTGATAGTATGTATGTTGTGATTCCCTTAGTGGTGTCATGTGAACATCCACTGCATGACACTTCACCATATTTGGGCCTAAGGGAATGCATTGTGGAGTAGTTATTAGATGATGGGTTGCGATAGTGACAGAAGCTTAAACCCTAGTTTATGCGCTATTCCGTAAGGGGCCGTTTGGATCCAAAAGTTTAATGCTATGGTTAGAATTTATTCTTAATACTTTTCTCGTAGTTGCGGAAGCTTGCGAGGGGGTTAATCATAAGTAGGAGGTTTGTTCAAGTAAGAACAACACCTAAGCACCGGTCCACCCACATATCAAATTATCAAAGTAGCGAACACGAATCAAACCAGCATGATGAAAGTGACTAGATGAAATTCCCGTGTACCCTCAAGAACGCTTTGCTTATTATAAGAGACCGTTTTGGCCTATCCTTTGCCTCAAAAGGATTGGGCTACCTTTCTGCACTTTTGTTACCGTTACGGTTACTTGCTCGTTACAAATTATCTTGCTATCAAACTTCTCTGCTACTTACAATTTCAGCACTTGCAGACATTACCTTGCTGAAAACCATTTGTCATTTCCTTCTGCTCCTTGTTGGGTCCGACACTCTTACTTATCTAAAAGGCTACAATTGATGCCATATACTTGTGGGTCATCAAGGCTATTTTCTGGCACCGTTGCCGGGGAGTGAAGCGCTCTTGGTAAGTGGAAATTGGTAAGGAAAAATTATTCCTACATGCTGAAATTTATTATCGCTTGTTACTATGGAGAACAATCCTTTGATGGGTTTGTTCGGGGTATCTTCACCTTGACCGGAACCAAAATTTGTTACCCCTCAACCTACTGCACCTACTGAAAATACTGAATATGAAATTCCTTCGGGTATGATAGAACAACTGCTAGCTAATCCTTATGCAGGAGATGGAACCGAACATCCTGATATGCACTTGATATATGTGGAAGAAATTTGTGGATTGTTTAAGCTTGCAGGTTTACCTGGAGATGAAGTTAAGAAGAAGGTTTTCCCTTTATCTTTGAAGGGAAAATCATTAGCATGGTATAGGCTATGCTATGATATTGGATCTTGGAACTGGAATTGATTGAAATTGGAGTTTCACCAAAAAAATTATCCTATGCATCTAGTTCATCGTGATCGGAATTTTATATATATATATATATATATATATATATATATATATAATTTTTGGCCTCGTGTAGGAGAAGTATCGCTCTAGCTTGGGGGAGGCTTAAGTCAATGTTATGTTCATGCCCCAATCATGAGCTCTCAAGAGAAATTATTATTCAGAATTTTTATGCTCGGCTTTCTCATAATGATCGATCCATGCTTGATACTTCTTGTGCTGGTTCTTTTGTGAAGAAGACTATTTAATTCCGATGGGATCTCTTAGAAACAATTAAACGCAACTCTGAAGATTGGGTACTCGACGAAGGTAAAGAGTTAGGTATTAAGCTTAAGTATGATTCTGTTAAGTCTTTTATGAATACCGATGCTTTTCAAAAGTTTAGCACTAAATATGGACTTGACTCTGAGATAGTAGCCTCCTTTTGTGAATCATTTGCTACTCATGTTGATCTCCCTAAAGAGAAGTGGTTCAAATATCACCCACCTATTAAGGAAGAAATTTAAGAACCGGTACCAACTAAAGAAGAAACTGTTATTTATAATGTTGATCCAGTTGTCCCTACTGCTTATATGAAAAACCACCTTTCCCTGTTAGGATTAAAGAACATGCTAAAGTTTCAACTGTGGTCAACAAAAGTTATATAAGAACACCTAAACCAGCTAAACAAATTAAGATAGAACCTAGTGTTGCTATGGTTAAGGATCTCCTGGAAGAAAATTTAGATGGGCATGTTATTTATTTCTGTGTTGAAGCTGCTAGAATTGCCAAACCCGATGGAAAAGATAAACATAGACCCATTGTTGCCATGCCTGTTGTCTCAGTCAAGATAGGAGATCACTGTTATCATGGTTTATGTCACATAGGTGCTAGCGTGAGTGCTATTCCTTTTACCTTATACCAAGAAATTATGAATGACATAGCACCCGCTGAAATAGAAGACATAGATGTTACTATTAAGCCTTCCAATAGAGATACTATATCACCAATTGGGATTGTTAGAGATGTTGAAGTCTCGTGTGGGAAAATAAAATATCCTACTGATTTTCTTGTTCTTGGTTCCCCACAAGATGAATTTTGCCTCATTATCTTTGGCAGACCTTTCTTGAACACCGTCAATGCTAAAATAGATTGCGAGAAATAAACTGTTGGTGTTAGTTTTGGTGATGAGTCTCATGAGTTTATTTTTTCCAAGTTTAGTAGAAAACCTCATAAAAAAGAATTGCCTAGTATGGATGAAATAATTGGTCTTGCTTCTATTGCTGTACCTCCTACTGATCCTTTAGAAATATCTACTAGACCATGAAAATGATTTACATATGCATGAAAGAAATGGAATAGATAAGATTTTCTTTGAACAACGTCCTCTGCTTAAACACAATTTGCCTATTGAAACTCTAGGAGGTCCTCCTCCACCTAAAGGTGATCCTGTGTTTGAATTAAAGCAATTGCCAGACACGTTGATATATGCTTATCTTGATGAGAAAAAGATATATCCTGTTATTATTAGTGCTAACCTTTCAGAACATGAAGAAGAAAGATTATTGAAAGTTCTAAGGAAGCACCGAGATGCTATTGGATATACTCTTGATGATCTGAAGGGCATTAGTCCCACTCTATGTCAGCACAAAATTAATATGGAACCTAATGCTAAACCCGTTGTTGATCACCAACGTCGGTTAAGTCTGAAGATGAAAGAAGTGGTAAGAACGGAAATATTAAAACTTCTGGAAGCAGGTATAATCTACCCCATAGCTGATAGTAGATGGGTAAGTCCTGTTCATTGTGTCCCTAAGAAGGGAGGTATTACTGTTGTTCCTAATATAAGAATGAACTCATTCCACAAAGAATTGTTACAGGCTATAGAATGGTAATTGATTTTACAAAATTAAACAAAGCAACTAGAAAAGATCATTACCCTCTGCCTTTTATTGATCAAATGCTAGAAAGATTATCTAAGCACACACATTTTTGCTTCCTTGATGAATATTCTGGTTTTTCACAAATACCTGTTTCTCAACTTGATCAAGAAAATATCACTTTTACTTGTCCTTTTGGAACTTATGCTTACAGACGTATGCCTTTGGGTTTATGCAATGCACCTACCACCTTTCAAAGATGTATGACTGCTATATTCTCTGACTTTTGTGAAAATATAGTTGAGTTTTTCATGGATGACTTTCTATTTATGGGAAGTCTTTTGATGGTTGTTTAAGCAATCTTGATCGAGTTTTGCAGAGATGTGAGCAAACAAATCTTGTCTTGAATTGGGAGAAGTGTCACTTTATGGTTAATGAAGGTATTGTTTTGGGCCATAAAATTTCTGAAAGAGGTATTGAGGTGGACAAAGCTAAGGTTGATGCAATTGAGAAAATGCCATGTCCTAAAGATACCAAAGGTCTTCGTAGTTTCCTTGGTCATGCTGGTTTCTATAGGAGATTTACCAAAGACTTTTCTAAAATTTCTAGGCCCCTTACAAATCTTTGCCAAAGGATATTACTTTTGTTTTTGATGATGATTGTTTAGATGCCTTTGAAACACTCAAGAAAGCCTTAATTTCTACACCTATTGTTCAACCACCTGATTGGAACTTGCCTTTTGAAATTATGTGTGATGCTAGTGATTATGTTGTTGGTGTTGTTCTACGACAAAGAGTTGATAAGAAATTAAATGTTATTCATTATGCTAGTAAAACTCTAGACAGTGCACAACGAAATTATGCTACTACTGAAAAAGAATTTCTAGCAGTGGTGTTTGCTTGTGATAAATTTAGATCTTACATTGTTGACTCTAAAGTTATTGTTCACACCGATCATGCTGCTATAAAATATCTTATGGAAAAGAAAGATGCTAAACCTAGACTTATTCGATGGCTTCTCTTGCTACAAGAATTTGATTTGCATATCACTAATAGAAAAGGAGCAGAGAATCCCGTGGTTGATAACTTGTCTAGGTTGGAGAATGCCCTTGATGACCCACTACCTATTCATGATAGCTTTCCTGATGAGCAGTTAGCTGCAATAAATGTTTCTCATAACACTCCTTGGTATGCTGACTATGCTAATTACATTGTTGCTAAATATTTACCACCTAGTTTCACATACCAACAAAAGAAAAAATTGTTCTATGATTTAAGACATTACTTCTGGGATGACCCACATCTTTATAAAGAAGGAGTAGATGGTATTATTAGACATTTGTGTACCTGAGCATGAACAGGGACAAATCCTACGAAAATGTCACTCCGAAGCTTATGGAGGACATCATGCGGGAGATAGAACTGCTCACAAGGTATTACATTCTGGTTTTTATTGGCCTAGTCTCTTCAAGGATGCCCGCAAGTTCGTCTTATCTTGTGATGAATGTCAAAGAATAGGCAATATCGGTAAGCGTCTAGAAATGCCTATGAATTATTCACTTGCCGTTGAACCATTTGATGTTTGGGGATTTGATTACATGGGATCTTTTCCTTCCTCTAATGGGTATACTCATATTTTGGTTGCTGTTGATTATGTTACTAAGTGGGTAGAAGCTATTCCAACTAGTAGTGCTGATCACAAAACCTCTATTAAAATGCTTAAAGAAGTTATTTTCCCAAGGTTTGGAGTCCCTAGATATTTAATGACTGACGATGGTTCACACTTTATTCATGGTGCTTTCCGTAAAATGCTTGCCAAGTATGATGTTAACCATAGAATTGCATCACCCTATCATCCTCAGTCTAGTGGTCAAGTTGAACTTAGCAATAGAGAAATAAAATTAATTTTGCAAAAGACTGTCAATAGGTCCCGGAAGAATTGGTCTAAGAAATTAGATGATGCACTTTGGGCTTATAGAATATCATATAAAAATCCTATGGGTATGTCCCCTTATAAAATGCACTACTACAGGATGCTGCTAACGCGACACTATGATCAGAGACCCTTTGATGAAACTGTGTGTGATGCATTAATCGCAAACGGGGATGTAAAAAAACCGTCAAAAAAGATGCAAAACATTTGCGACGGCGGAGACATCAAACACGGTTCAGATTTTAATTACGTGTGCGATGAGGGGCATACGGTTGACCCAGAAGAACTGTTTGCGATGAGTCAGAACAACAGAAACGGGCAGCCATATCAATGTATGTGCGATATACGGCATACAGTTCGCTCCGATGAACTATGTGCTATTAGGGAATGCAACAGAAACGCCCAGCCAGATCAAGGTGTGTGTGATATACGGCATACGGTTCACTTGGACGAACTGTTTTCGATTAGGGAAGAGAACAAAAACGGATCAACTTAACAAGATGTGTGTGATATGTGGCATACATTTCACATAGATGAACTGTTTGCGATGAGCCAAAAGAACACAAATGATTCGTGTAAACATGATGTGTGTGATACATAGCAAATAGCCCACTCGGATGAACTGTTTGCGATGAGAAATTATAACACAGACAGTTACTATAGTTAGTTCCTGTGCGATTCTGTTGGTACAAAAAACTTTGAAAAATGCAAACTAGTTGTTTGCGGTGGCTAGGAGATGCGTCTGCGAGTACTCGTGTGCGATGATTAGTAAGTTACACATACGTTTCCTTATGTTAACACGTGTGTGACAAATAACACGTGGCACCGCATACGGTATTTGGGTTGTGTGTGTGCTCCACTTAGTCTTCCCGCGCTCCAGAGGGGTGAATTTTAAAATCCACACCTCTTTCCTCATCGGTTTCCCGCCACCAGCTAATGGCTTGCTGCATATAACCAGGCGGCAATGCACCATCGCGACACTCTACGCAGATCTAGTCCTCACCCATCTACCATTAGTTATTCCAAGCGTGCCAGGCAACGACCAAAGCTTCGACGTCGACCCCTACCCGCGTTACATCTTCAGCGATGAGAACGAGCCGGAGCAGGTCGGGGAGCAGGAGCTTCATCGGCCGGTGCAGGCACCATGGCCCACCGGCAGTGATATCGGCGTGCCAGTACTTGGGCACACAATCGACATATTGCAGAGGAGGTGTGATGAGCAGTTTGCCATCCACCGTGCAAAAGATCCAGAGCTGCTTGGCGGCATGATCGATGACCCACCTGAAGGGCCGCCGTCACCAGTGCTCATCGAGAGCCTGATGCCCAGCAAGGAATGGGCAGCGGACCTCTGCGATTCAGTCAAGACACAGGCAGCCTGCGGCTTCATCATTGCCCGCGGCTGCCGTGTCAACCTCGATCCCGATGATGTGGTGGCCAGGCTCGAGTGCATCCTTGGTGGAGTTGACGTCCCCGACGAAGTAGAACATCGCCAACGTGATATCTTGAGGATGCAGGTGATGGACGGAATTTGCTATCAGGAGAGACATGGAAATGGAGCGGTTCCGCGGAGATATCATGCGCGCGATTGCATGCTATCAAGCTCTTCTAGAAGAGGCCCAGCAGCCCCAAGAGCCTCCCAGTGCCAGCAGCTCCGTAGGCGAAGGCGGGTCGGGACACTTGGAGTGAACGGCCGCAAGGGTGGTATGCTGATCATGGAGTCCGAGAAGACCGTCCTCGAAAGGTCGCTAGCTCGGCCTTTTAGCCTCTATTTTATTATAATTTTATGCATATGTAGGTCGTGAGTGTTCTGGGCCTTGCCGCATGTGGCATTTTAAATTATCCTGAATATGTAAGACAATTATTAACCGTTGCCATTGTAAACTTGCCTCAATGGCGAGCAGAGCGCGTGCAGGGACGCCAGAGCGGCCGTGGCCGCCTCAATGAGGAGCAGAGCGCACTGCGGCCGCTCAACGGCGAGCAACCACGTGGTCAACCTTCTGGCACCCCGTGGGAGGCACCACGACGCATCCATAGGACACGATGGTGATATCTTGACCGTGTGTGATAGTGTGGGCAGGCTCATACACGTACGTCTGAGAACGCGGGCCCATGTTTCGGGATTCCGATGCGTGGCATACGGTTGATCCAAAAGAACTGTTTGCGATGAGCCAGAACAACAGACCGGGCTTTGTAGTGTTGGAAATATGCCCTAGAGGCAATAATAAAATGGTTATTATTGTATTTCCTTGTTCATGATAATTGTCTATTGTTCATGTTATAATTGTATTAACTAGAACCGTAATACATGTGTGAATACATAAACCACAACATGTCCCTAGTGAGCCTCTAGTTGACTAGCTCGTTGATCAATAGATGGTTATGGTTTCCTGGCCATGGACATAGAATGTCATTGATAACGGGGTCGCATCATTAGGAGAATGATGTGATGGACAAGACCCAATCCTAAGCATAGCACAAGATCGTGTAGTTCGTTTGCTAAGAGCTTTTCTAATGTCAAGTATCATTTCCTTAGACCATGAGATTGTGCAACTCCCGGATACCGTAGGAATGCTTTGGGTGTACCAAACGTCACAACGTAACTGGGTGGCTATAAAGGTACACTACAGGTATCTCCGAAAGTGTCTGTTGGGTTGGCACGAATCGAGACTGGGATTTGTCACTCCGTATGACGGAGAGGTATCTCTGGGCCCACTCGGTAATGCATCATCATAATGAGCTCAATGTGACTAAGGAGTTAGTCACGGGATCATGCGTTACGGAACGAGTAAAGAGACTTGCCGGTAACGAGATTGAACGAGGTATTGGGATACCGACGATCGAATCTCGGGCAAGTAACATACCGATTGACAAAGGGAATTGTATACGGGATTGATTGAATCCCCGACATCGTGGTTCATCCGATGAGATCATCGTGGAGCATGTGGGAGCCAACATGGGTATCCAGATCCCGCTGTTGGTTATTGACCGGAGAGATGCCTCGGTCATGTCTACATGCCTCCCGAACCCGTAGGGTCTACACACTTAAGGTTCGGTGACGCTAGAGTTGTTATGGGAAATAGTATGTGGTTACCTAAGGTTGTTCGGAGTCCCGGATGAGATCCCGGACATCACGAGGAGTTCCGGAATGGTCCAGAGGTGAAGATCGGTATATTGGACGAATGGTATTGGAGTCCGGAAGTGTTCCGAGGGTACCAGGCTATGGCCAGCATGTCCGAAAGGGGTTTCGGAGGCCCCGGCAAGCGTTGGGGGGCCTTATGGGCCAAGGGGAAGGGGCAAACCAGCCCACTAAGGGTCTGTGCGCCCCTCCCAACCCCTCTCACGTAACGTGGAGAGGTGGGGGCGCCTCCCCTAGGGCAGCCACCCCTCCCGGCTTGGGGGGCAAGTTTCCTAGGGGTGGGGGCGCCCAAACCCATCTAGGGTTTCCCCTGTGGCCGCCACCCCTCCCCT